>NW_019154152.1:11772808-12026535 GCF_002288905.1 Enhydra lutris kenyoni
TGTGGGACTCGATCCCAGGACCCTGGGATCATGACCTGAGCCGAAGGCAGCTGCTTAACCAACTGAGCCACCCAGGCGTCCCTGATTTAGGTTTTTAAACAATCACTCTGGCTGCTGGGAGATCCCTAATCCAGGTGTAAGTTATAAACCACAGTTGACCCCTGAACAACATGGGGGTTAAGTGCACCGACCTCTGCACAGCAAAAAAGCCACATATAATTTTTCACTCTCCTAAAACTTAATAATTAATAGTATACTGTTGACCAATAACACAAACAGTTGATTAACACATATTTTGTATATTATATGTATTATATACTGTATTCTAATAATAGAGTAAGAGAAAAGAACATGTTATTAAAAAAATCATGAGGAAAAGAAAATATATTTACAGTGATGTGGGGCCATGAGCAGAAGGTCAAGAATTTTTGAGATGTTTTTGGTGTAAAAAAGGTGCTTTTATGATAGCATAGGAACAGGACCTGTGGGCAGAAAGAGCTGCACTTGTGTTTGTGGGGAGTGACTGATTAAACACTTTTCAGTTAGTGGAGCAAAAGTGTAAGGAATTTGGATGCAAGGCCTTCCAGGGGCTTGGGTGGCTAGCTGTTGCTAAGATACGGTTAGTTACCCCCGTCTAGCAAACATTAGTCTTGACACCCTTCAGTTGTATACTAGTGGGCCATATGCTTGGAAGGTAATTGCTAACATATATTTTTGGGGGGTGTTTATGGCTGTCAGAGGGAAGTAACACTGACAAGAGCCAAGCTACGGTGGCAAAACATTAAAGAAAGTCCTTGAAGGGAGCTGTAGGATTGTTACAATCTGTGTCTCAGGAATTCTGCCTGGAGACTCCGAGGTCTCAGTAGCCAAATCACCACAAAGCCTGGCCTTTCTTTTTCTCTCATCATACAGTACTGTCTTTATTGAAAAAAATCCATAGAGAAGTGGATCTGCGCAGTTCAAACCCACATTGTTCAAGAGCCAACTACATATTCTAAACCACATTAGGTCTCCAAATTATGATTTAGTCACTTTTTACACATATTGTCATCAAATCATGTTTTTCTTCCATAATGATGAATGAAACAGCATGTTAAATGTGAAAAATAGGAATGTGTTGTCATACACATTATCCAAGATTTTAACTGAACTTTATAACATAATCTCTTATATTCTAAAGATAGAAGATAAATGTTTTTAGTCAAAATCAATCACTTCTTTATCATATTATTGAAAATGACAAATGATTTCAAATTTCCTAGGAGTATTTTGTGAGTCAAAAGAGGGTTAGGAACCCCTCACCCCAAAACAACTCCTCACTTGAGAGAAATACCACCTCTGCTCCTCACCGCCAAGCAGAGCCCTGTTAATATATTCTTCAATGCATACAGACTCCTGACGGTGTCTCCAGGCACCTGAGAGTCAGTCAGTCCTAAAAGGAATTCTTCACTGTCACCAACGGGCTCTGGGTCTCCACAGTCATGGAGTCTCCTGGGCATGCCTTCTGGAAACTGTTACTACCTACACTCACTCCTTCAACAGACAGGCTAGGCTTGGAATGTGGCTCAGGTCAGAAAGGCCTTCACTCAGTGAAGGGGCAGGAAAGTTTTCCCAGAGGAGATGGCCCATGAGTAGGAGTCGGGAGGACTAGAGGAGAAGGTGTTCCAAAGGAGCTTGTGCAAGGGAAATGTGGGGGACTGAGTTCAGTTCATGGTGGTTTCAAAGCATAGCAGGGGTAATTATCCTGGTGTGTCACTGGCATTTACTTTCCAACTCCTGCCACCCATCCCACCATGCAATATCTCAAAAGATCCGTCACCTCCAGGGCCTGTGCGGCTCCCCTAAATCCCGATTTCTCTGTTTCCGCGCAATAGACAGGTCTGCAGTCACTCGCCAAGAGCAGGGTGAAGCTGGGTCTGGTGAATCCCTCCTTTCATTCTTCACACCAGGCGTGTCCGCACAGCTCTGGACAGGGGTCTTGCTTGACACGGTTTTATCGCAGTTCCCTGCAACCCATGGTTCACCGTCAAGTGTACCTGCAGGAGGTGCTGCTACTCCCCCAGAGGCCGCCCCACGAGAGCGAATGGTTGAACCCGGAGACGGGACACCGGGCTGCCGGCCAGGTTAGCCACCCGCTCCTGTGCAACCTCAGGCCAGCTGCTTCTCCCTTTTGGGCCAGGGATTGCCAGGTGGAATCAGCTGCAGCCCTTCACTCTCAGGGACCTCTATTCTCTGCGAAGAACTGAGCGCCTAAACCGTGCTCTGCACAGGAGCTCTTCTGCTTCCTGCCCTTCCACGAGTTTCTGTCCACTGGGAGTTTTTATACCATCAGACCTCTGCACTTGCTCTTCCCGCCGCCTGGAATCCTTTCCTCTCTCCTCCCGGCCAGCACTGACCTACGGCAGCCCTCCCGTTCCAACTCAAACGCCGTCACGTCCGAAAGCGGCGCCTCTTCGCCTCAGCCCTTTCCTCCTCCGCGCTTCAGCTCGCCGTCACGCTGTGCAGACCTCGTGTCTGCGTCGCCTCTCCTCGCGGATCCGGAACGCCTCCAGGGCAGGGTCCGCGTATGAGGGGTCTCTAGGTCCCTAGCTCAGGGCGCGCCCGGGCCGGAGGGTCCGTCGGCTACGTCGGTCACTTCCGGACGCGGTCTCGGCGCCGAGGGGTTAGGGACCCGGACCGGGCGGCCGGCCGAGAGCTCGCGCACAGGCGTGGGGGAAGCCGCCCCAAGGCCGCGACCTCCGCCCCGGGTTACGGCGGCGGACGTAGGTGAGAACTTCTGGAGCGGCCCTGGGGTGGCTTCCCAGCACATCTGCGCGGCTTTCTTTACACCCCCACCCCCACCCCCGGCGGACGCTCTTAGCGCGATCTGGGGAGTCCCCGCCGCGGCCGCCCGCCGACGTCACGGAGTCCCCCAGAGGCCCCGCCCCGGTCGCGCCTCCTTCCCCGGGAGCCGCGCGCCGTGCGGGCGGGACAGCGGCTATGGCGGGGTCCGGGCCCCTCGGCGTGCCGGCCGCTCGCTGGAAACGCCACATAGTGCGGCAGCTTCGGCAGCGGGACCGCGCGCAGAAGGCTCTCTTCCTGGAGCTGATGCCGGCCTGTGAGTGCGCCGCGGGGGCCGTGCAAGACGGCAGTGGAGGGAACGGGGATCCGGGCGCGGGGACAGGGGGTTGTCCCGCTCCTCGGGCTGAGAGCCGCGTGCAGAACAGCCTTCTCGCCTCGGGATCCGTGGGCCTGTAGGTCGCTCTGTCTGTTACGCCCCACCTCTGACTAGCCTGCGTTCCTTCCCTTTCCAGTCCGGACTGCTTAGAACCCCTTCCAGGACCGAGCTCCCCGCGGTGCTCCTGCCCTCCTAGCCCCTCAGGGCCCGCCACTCCCGGACTGGGTTTCCCGGGCACGGGTTTGTTAGCTAGTGTTGTTTTTTTAAGGGTCTGTTATGCTCCCCCATCCCGGGGCAGTTCCCAAGGTACAACCTAGTGGATCCACTTGGTCCCTGTCACCCAGTGAAAGAACTCCGAGAGCAGCTACTTCTAAACTCTGAATCTCTAGGGAGAAAGCTCAGAGTCTCAGGCTTTGCCACCGGTGAGTGATCCTGGCTCAGGTTTTTGGAGCATCTCTGTGCTTGGGCAACCCCAGCCTGAGGGAGAAACAGGGGGCTCCAGGCTGCTGGCTGAGACCAAGAAGTCATATTTAGGTGTTTCTGTGGGGTGGGGCGGGGTGGGGGGGCTGGTCAGGAGTGGGTACGGCAGTTCAAGCCAGGGCCAACAGGTGCATCTGTATAAGTGCCTCTGTTCATTCGAGGTTGTATGTCCGGGGTCATGGTTGGGGGGATTACAGCCACTATCCCACCAGCTCCAACACTGGTCCTAATTTTGGCCACTGCTTAACTATCTCCCCCCTTATCCCCTAAACTCAATTTGCAGCTCTCATTCTGGGCCATTTCCCTGCAACCCTCTAGGCTGCTGGTCCTCTCCCTCAGGGATGTGAGGCCAGCCTCCTGCCTCCAGGCAGCCTCACTTATCCACTGCTCTGATGGACAATGGAACCATCCGGTTTGAGGGAGAAGTTACCCCTGTCCCCCAAGAACTGCAGCCAGTGAAACTGGAGAGACCCAGAGGGCTGAGATCAGACATAATGAAATTCCAGTTTTCTATGTGGTCTAGGGTGGGTTGTAAGGTTCAGATTTTTCACCCATAAATTGGGCAAAATGGCATCTTCTTTAGATTTGCTGGGGGAGGGGGCAGTAGTGCCCTGGGGGTTGGGGTGGGGTTTTGTGTGAGAACTAGGCCAGTGACCCCAGCTGAGGTGACAGGCAGGACGCTGGGTGAAGGAAAGGAGCTGAGGAGCTAGGCCTGGGTTTACCACACACTGCCCCCACCCCCGGAACTGGTGAGAAAAGAGGAAGTGAGGGTGGTGGGTGTGGACGGAGATCTTCCAGGGTCTGTAGTAAAAACTACCAAATTCAAGGAGGTCTGTTGGACAGTTGCTCAAGGACTTTCTCTTCTGGCCTGGGGGAACCTTACCCCAACCCTGGGGAAGACAGGATTGTTTTTCAGAGTAGAAAGTTAGAGCTCCTGGAGGGGAAGTAATTTGCCAAAGGCCAGAGGCAGGTGGAGCTGGGTTTATTTCATCACTCTTTGGGGCAAAGACTTGCTGTGGGGCAAGGTTGAATCAATTTCTGGCCCCTTCCTTCCCTCAGGATCCACAGGGGTCGGTGAGGCCAGCCATCTCCTTCCCCTGCAGTGGTTGTCTTTCTCTGTCTTCCCCTGGGAGGACCTGTGGACAGGTACTGGGAGGAGGCTGTGCCAGGGCTGCAGGTCTTGGGAGAGCCTACAAACACCTTCAGGCAGAGGCCAGAGTCCAGCCTGCCAGCAGCCATGCCATTCTGCATCCCTGGGCTCTTCCTACAGCCCTCCCAGCCAGAGGGGTAGGCCTGGAGTCTGCTGGAAATTGTTTTTCTCTGCCCCAGGCTCACCCTCTTGTACCCCTAGATAACCGTCTCCTAGAGAAGGCTGAGTTGCTGACCTGGATCTCAGAGAAGCTGCAGCCAGAGCCAAATGATGTCACTCCCACTACCCTGCAGGGCCCCTGGTGAGTGTGAGCGTTCCTGGGTACAATGGGCTGCCTATGCCTGGGCCCTGCCCCCATTATGCTGGGTTCATTTTCTCTGGGGCATCTCACTGGTCCGTAGGTGCTACCCAGGGGAGGGAGGAGGTGGGCTTTTGAACCTTCCTCCACACCAGCTGCTTAGACGGTCCTTTCTCCACCACATTTCTCAGTCCATCTCTGTATTTGTCTCATCTCTTCCCTTCCCACCCCACACTCCTGCCTTTTCCCCTCCTCTTTTTTTGTCTCCCTGATCCTTACTTGATGCCTAAAGGAAAGGTCTTGCTATATACTCCAAAGGGGTAGTGAAGATGAGAACCAGGAGTGGGTTGGGCCTCACAGCTGGGAGGTGCTTCTTCTTCTTTTCTTTTTTTTAAATAAAGATTAATCAGTTTGGCAGAGAGACCTCACTCGCGTGCACACACACACAAGCAGGGGGAGTGACACGCAAAGGGAGAGGGAGAACCTGGGTTCCTTGGAGCAGCAGCAGGCAGCGTGATGTGGGGTTGGGTCCCAGGACCCTGGGATCATGACCTGAGCCGAAGGCAGACGCTCAACTGACTGAGCCACCCAGGTGCCCCTGGGAAGTGCTTCTGAAAGAGGGTCCTAGCTAGGGAACCCAAGGCCTGGGGAAATCCCAGAGCAGGGGAGTCATGGGCAGTTCCAGTTTCGGGAGACTTGCTCTTTCCTCTACTGGCTTTCTGGCTTCCACCTTCCTTAGGAGAAAGTTCATGGTTTTGGTTTCAGGCTTTTCATGTTCATCCTGTGGGTGAACTAAGGGACAATGAACACCATTCTCTTATTGGTTGGCAGGGAGGAGGACTCGGGCCCTGACTCAGATGAAGTCCCATCACCAACCACTCTGAGGGTGAAGTGGCAAGAGGAGGAGGAGGGGCTCCGACGGGTCTGTGGTGAGGTAGGCTGGGCAGAGGTCTGAGAGAGAATGGCCTGAGGCCAGAATCCAGGATTCTGGAGGCAAGGGGATGTGGTCCAAGGGGTCCAGCAAGTGAGGGACATTCCCCAAGCTCAGTGCCACAGTGCTCTCCAGCTTGGTTCTGGCAACCCAGGCAGAGGTGGTCTCCAGCAGCAGCTAGAGGATGTGAGGTGAGAGCTCAGAGAAGAGCAGGAGGTGTACAAGGCCAGATGACGTCTGTTCCCCCTTCCAGATGGTCCCGGCTGCTCCGTTCACATCCTGCTCCCCCAACCCCGGGGCCTGGCTCCGGCTGATGCACCGTGCATATGGGCAGACTAGATGAGCAGGGTGACCCCCCACCACGGCAGGGGGTGCTACTTCCACCCAACACCGCTGCCCCCACCCTGTGGGGTGTCTTGGCTTCGGTTTTGCCACATTGTCCTGGTTTTCTTCTCTTTTCTGTAGCGGCTGCTTCTGCACTTCCTTCTCTGGTTCCTTTCTCCCTCCCTTTCAATGCGGGTGTTCCCTAGAGCTTGGGTGGCTTCACAGACTCCTGTCACCTCAGAGACTGCTGCCTCCAAGACCTGTTTCTGGCCCAGTCTTCTCTCTTGAGCACCATACTCTTTGGTCAGCAAAAAGTAAGATTCACCATCTCCCCCACAGTACGTGGCCAGCCGCACATGGAGAGGGGACGCCTGTAGGTGCTGGGCTAAGCCTTGTTTCAGCTAATCCTCTGCAACTCTAGAGCAAGAATTGGAGGCTTAGAGAAGTGGAGCCAGGGTTTGTACTCCCTCCCACACGAACCCGCCTTCAGTGATCTCCATTCATTCTTTCAACAAAGATTTATTGGCAGTTGTCATATCCAAGGCACAGGATAAGAACAAGACCCGGCCCCAGGGAGCTTCCAGTCTAGTGGAGGATACTGATAGGCCATAAACTTGTGTCTGGTGACAGCATGCTACGTTACTTGCCCAACAACTGTGGGAGTGGGGCTCGAACCCAGTGAGAGCCTCTCCCTCAGAGCCCCCGCTGTAGTTGCAGCCTGACATTTGAGGCACTTTCTGGGCTGTGTGATCCTCAAGGCCTGGGATGCCTTTGGTTTGCTTCCACTTAACTCTGGGGTTTGTCTCCACAGTCCATGCTAGTGAATATTTGTAGACTAAATGATGGACAAGGTAGACCCTCTACCCCAACTGGTAGTCACTGGCCAGAAACTGAGGGGGCATCTCTGGTCTGTCCTGGCCCTTCATCCTGAGCTAGTAGTCATCAGATCATGGATCCTGCCTCCAAACCCATCAACTCTGTTGGCATGGCCCAAGTTACCCTCATCTCTTCCTGGATGATGCCTCCCTTGGCACTCCCATCCATTCTCCATACAGCATTCACAGCGAGAAAGAGAGAGATACGTGTATGTATGTACGTATGTATACACACACACACACACACACACACACACACACACACACACACACGCATATTTTTAAAGTAGCCTCCATGCCCAGTGTGGGGCTTGAACTCACAACCCTGAGATTTAGCGTCCCATGCTCTACCAACTGAGCCAGGCAGGTGCCCCCAGAGTGATATATTTTATTAACAAAAAGATCACCCTTAAAAAAGACAATACATACATACAAGGTTGTGAACATTTCAAGAGAACAGAAGCCCATCGAGTAAAGAAGTGGAACCCCCTTCACTGTCTCTCCCATTGTCAGCTTCGTATATAACTTCCAGAGCCCTTTAGCCTTCCCAGTGGAGTTTTCCAGCCTCCTGCCACTCTCCCTGTCTCTGAACTCATAGTCCCCTTTGTCTGGGACACCTCAACAAACCCCCTTAGCACTTCCTCCCTGGCCCAATGGCTCCCAGTCAGTTCCCATTGGATGTGCAGGGAATGGGGAGTGGCTTTTTCTTTAATTCTTAGTACTGTTTCAGATATTGCAACAAGCATATATCATTATCATTAACTTACTTGGGGGGAATAGTTATAGATCATAGGAAGTTGCAAAGATTGGCTGCTTCTTATGTAACTATAGTACACACAATCAGGAAACTGATATTGGTATGAGATGTACATGTATTTCTTTGTCATGGTGTCCCCTATGTAGATGTGTGTGACCAGCAATATACAGCACAATTTCATCACCACAAAGATCTCCCTCTTGCTACCCTTTTTGGCCGCAGCTCACCCCTCTCCCCCAACCATCCCTAACCTTACAACCAACCACTCATCTGTTTTCCATCTCTATTATTTGGATTTTGAAAAACCTCCCCCCAAATACTACCAAAATAGCAATGAAAGGAAATGACAGGCCAGGAAGCAGAAGTGGAGGTCAGATTGCTCCGTGGTGAAAGGAATTACAAACGTTATGAATTGGGCCAGCTAGGAAGGTAGGCAGGTGCGGGAGCACTCACACAGGGAGGTGTGTCAGTGTAGGGGAGCAGCCCTGGCCTTGCTCCTCAATCCGTCCCTCACCAGGCCCACGTGAGAAGAACACAGGAACAAGTTAGCAACCAGAGCCCCAGCCTTGGTTATTTCCTCATGTTCCTCTTGTCACACTGGTAGGAACTTCTTCGCCTGAAGTCTGTCTCTTCCACTGACCCCTCAGCTCTAAAAAGTGGGACTCGACTTTCCTATCTATGGCTTTCCCAGCTGTTGGTTGAAGGATGGCTGAATGAGGCAGGGGCATAGATGAGCTGACCTTCACCCCCACTCTCGGGCTGGGGGCAGCTCCAGTATTCAGTCTGGTCTCCATGCTCCCACAGCCCATTCTTGTTATTGCCCTGTGTCTCTGCTTAGGGCTCCTGTTGCTCTCTAGAATCTATGCTTGGGTAGGCCAGGGTTAGAGTTTGGGGAACAGAGCCCACATACCTTGAACCTTTCCTGTGGACCTGTCCTGTACTTGGAGCATCATGTTAGGTGGCCTGCCACTTGGCTGTGTAACTTTGTCAAGACACATAACCTCTCTGTGCTAGTGTCCTCGTCTGTAAAATGGAGAAAATGGCAGTACCTATCTCCTGCTGTTGTTATGGTGATTGAAAGAGTTAGTATGTGTGTAGTACTCAGAACAGGGGCATGACACACATGTGCTCTGTAAACGTTGGCTATTATCTGAAATATTACTCCTAATAGTTCTACATTCCCCGAGGAGGGAAAGTACTATCATTCCCACTTTACAGGTGAGGAAGCAGCAGGTCCAGAGAGGTTAAATGACTACCCTGGGGTCACAGAGAAAATAAATGGCACTGCCAGTACCGAAATTTAGCTGTTAGACTCCAGAGCCTAAGGCCCTTTCACTGTTGCACAAAAACAACAGTGCGTTGCCCTGCACGATCCTAAAGCTGTCTGAGCCTCTGCTTCCAGTTCAGTAAGACGGCGGGTGGCTGGAGTAGCAGACTGTTTCACTGGTGTCCGGCCGGGAGGGCGCCGTGGGAGCCCCATCGAGGCGCTCCCGCCCACCTCCCGCCCCCCTCCCGCCCCCGACCGCTCCTAGATGGCCTACCAGGTGGTGGAGAAGAGCGCTGTCCTGGGCGCCCTGGAGTCGACGCTGGAGGAGCGGCAAAGCAGGTAGGAGCGAACCAGCGCGAGGGGGGATAGTGCCCATCTCTGGGTGGCTCGGGGCCATCTCTGCCGGGGAAGAGGGGACGGGGTGCTCCTGAGTGTCTGCAGCACGGCCCGAGAACTTTCCCCACGTAGTTGGTTGGAGGCTTGGCTTAGTCACCTGCCTGGCCGCATGGGAGGGACAGTGTGTCCCATCTCTGAGACGGGCGCCACCACGCGGTGACGCAGGGTCCCCCCTCCTGCAGGCTGGCGGCTCTGGAGGCTCACGTGGTGGAGCTGCAGGAGGCGCGGTCGCGGCACGCGCGGCAAGTGGACGCACAGCGGGAGCTGAACGCAGCGCAGCGGGCAGCTTACGAGGCGCTGTGCGCGCACGCCAGGCTCCAGGAGGCGGCCCTGCGCAGGCTGGAGGAGGAGGCGCGGGACCTGCTCGAGCGGCTCGTGCAGCGCAAGGCGCGCGCCGCCGCGGAGCGCAACCTGCGCCTCGAGCGCCACGAGAAGTGAGCGCGCTTGGCCCCGCCCCTCGGAGGCGCGCCCCTGTGGGGGGTGAGCACGGTCCCGCGGCACCTCTGCTTGCCGAGTCGCGTCGGGCCGGGGTCGGGCTCTCTGGATGCTTCTCTCCTCCAGGGCCAAGCAGGCGCGGGTGTCCTTGGAGCTGAAAAAGGCTGCGAAGCGGACAGTCATCATTAGCGAGTAAGAGTGGGGATGCGCCGGGTCCTGCTCGCCCAGCCTCAGCCCCGCTGCTTTAAAGGACCCTTTTTCTCAGGGCTTTGCCTGCAATTCTGCCCCACCCACAACCCGGTCCGCACGAGGCCCCCACGTAGACTGAATCCACAGGACACGTGTGGACTCGTGTGTTCTGGCCTTAGGAGACAGCACGCCTGCCCATCGCACGTGCGCCCACACCGACCGCTCTTCGCCGTGTTGTGCGCTGGAGGCAGGGGGTGCTGGTCCCTTGACCTTCCTGAGTTTCACTCCCTCTCCCAGGAGCCCAAACACTGTAAGCCAGGGGATGAGAGAGGAGGCTGAGACTCTGGCCCCGACTGCTGAGCCCCTATCCCTGAAGAGTGAGGCTGGTGACAAGTGGAAGAGACCCTTCAGGTGAGGACCGTCCCAGGGCTCTGAGCTGGGCCCCACTCTGGAGTCTTCCTCCAGGGCCTTGGGCTGAGCTCTTGGGCTGAGAGGAGTTTGGGGAGAAGCTGTAGTACAGCTCAGACCTCCCAGGACCGGTCTGATCTCCAGTGCCTGGAGCTTGGGGTCATTGCCACCTTAGGGACCCCAGCGCCTCTTTCTCTCCTTCTCAGGACCAGAGCTCTGGGGGTGGGGCGTCACTCTGGTGAATGGGTGTCACCAGCAGGGAACTGTGGGCAAGGCCCAGGACTCAGCTGTCACAGGCATATGTGTGTCGGCAAAGGTGTGCAACTCACAGGGACATGAGGGCACATGTGGGGAGCATATCAGAGTGCGAGTGAACATGTGAGCATGTATAGATGTGAGCTCTCATGGGCTTCTGAAGCCCAGGGATTGGGGTTTCCATCCCTGAGGGCCCCTCCCTTCAGTCTTCCCCATTCGTCTCCATTTGTCTGTCATTGAAGCTGTCCTCCCACACCCCGCTCCAGTCACCAACTTGAAGCCTTCTCTTTCAGCCCTTCCTTGCAGGTCACTGGTGTCTGGGCCTGGGGGCAGTGAAAGAACTCTGGGGAGGGCATGGAATGCTGGTCCCCAAAGTCCTGGCAGCCCTGGTGGGCCAAGTCATCCCAGGACACATCTTCTGGACATTTTTTAGGTCACTCAGTGGGCCTAGGTTTTACCTCCCTCCATCCTTCAGCCTTGTGCTATCCCAGCTTGAGGGCACCTCACCCTTTCCCCCATATGCCCCAGCTCAGCCTCCCCAGAACTTTTGTCAGGGGGCAGTTCTTACCATCATGGTGGGAACTTCAGGAGACTTTATTGCCAAATCCCTCCTTGCCTCCACCTTCCTGGGACTGCTGGTGGGTCATCCCGCTCTCCTGCTCATGGAGGAGCTGAGTTCTTGTCCCAGGCTCAATGGCCTGTGAGCCTCAGGGTCCCCAGCAGGGTGTAGGGATGAATGGCTGCTGCCCGCACACTCCCTGGCCAGACCCTTAGCAAGTCTCTCTTAACTCCACCCCAGATCTGCCTCCGCCACCTCCCTGACACTCTCCCGCTGTGTGGATGTGGTGAAGGAGCTTCTGGAGTAAGTGTATGTGTGCACCACAGGTGTGTGAAGGGTGTGGGCCCCTCGGAGGCCCGTGGCAGGCTTCTGGAGTCCAGGCTTGGTCTGTGTGTATCCCGATCTGTCCGTGCATGTGTTGCCTAGCTGTCTGTGTAAATCTCTGCTGCTTCTCCCAGACCTTATTTCCCTCATTTCCAGGCCCTTCCTGGCTGTCCTCCACAATCTGTCCCTCAGCCGTGGTCCTCCCGGGGAACCAGGGTCTCCAGCCCGAGCCTGGATAGGAACTACCACTCAGTTGGGAAATAGGCTGAGATGCATCAGGACTTGCTCAGGGTCCCAGAGCCAAGTGGCAGCAAGGCTCGGACTGAAACCCCAGCCCAGGGGTTGCCCCACATCCACCAGCTCCTCCTTGCCTCTGTGCCCTTCCCATCTTCACCGGGACCCCTGGGGTCAGAGGCTGGGCTGGGAGCAAGTTCGCTGCCCCCCTGGGCCATGTTCTGCCACCTGTCTTGTCTGCTTTCCATTGTTGCTACCTCGGGAGTGTGAGCCTCCCATGTCAGAAGGCCTTGCCGGATGCCTTCCTCACACCTGCCCCCCCCCCCCCAGTTTCAAGAAGAGGAGAGGCCACTCGGTTGGGGGAGCTCCTGAGCAGCGATACCAGAGCATCCCAATGTGTGTGGCTGCCCGGCCTCCTACCCAAGTGCAGGATGTGCTGGTAAGGGAGGGGCTACACCACATGCCCGAGGCGCCTGTGTGGGGAGTGTAGGCCCCAGGGGTGCTCCACGGAGGCCAGGGAGACAAGGCTGGGCTCCTCAGCTAGAGCGCACGTTTCCTTTCCCAGCCAGGGGCAGAACCCTCTCAGCATTTAGTAACCGGGGATGGGCTGCAGAGGGGGGTCAGGAGGCCAGGCAGGGAACTATGGGGAAGCCGCAGGGGTGTGTGTGAGAGAGAGCCTGTGAGTGTGTGCAGAGAGGTGCATGTGGTGGGGACCAGAGGCACCAGCCTCCCTTTTCCCCATAGGATGCCCACCTCTCCGAGGTCAATGCTGTTTGTTTTGGTCCCAGCAGCAGCCTCCTGGCCACCGGAGGGGCTGACCGCCTCATCCAGCTCTGGAATGTTGTGGGAGGTGAGGGTTTCTCCTCTATGGGCCAACTCGTGCTTTCTCTCCAGAGCCCACCCTCAGCTTGCTGCTTGGTGGTCGAAAGTCTTAGATCTGTTTGTGTTTCCTCACATGTAACATTTCTGTGGGCAGTGGCCAGATGACCACTTGGCAAGAGTTCTGGGCTGAGCCTCCTAGCTGCTGGGATCCAGGTCTGCGGGATGGGGAGGGCCCAGCTCAGATGGTCCCTGTTAGGGGAAGTGGGGGTCCCTTCTCATTAGATTCTGTAGGGATAGGCCCTTGAGAAGCAGGTCCCTGGGGTCCAGCAGGTGACTTCCTCTTCTGGTATCACTTGAGCTCTCAGAACTCAGGAGATGAGTGTCAACGGTCTACCCTGTGCTTGTAGAGGCGGGTGTGGTGGGGAGTCACAGTCATTTCCTGGAGGCTTTCTAGAGAAAGGTCTGGCCCTGGCTTGCTGTGTGACCTGGGGACAGTCCCTTCTCTCTGGTCCTCTGCAACTCTGTGAGGTGATCAGCTGCCCCCCAGATCCCCCAACGGCAGTTTGGGAAGGCACAGTCTCCAGCCCAGGCCCCCAGAATTCTTTCCTCTAACTTGGGAGAGACTAATCTTCCCAGTTCCTCCTCTTCATGTGGTTAGTGATTTCATTTCACCTGTCCTTTTCCTGGTACCCCCAGGTCGTCTGGAGGCCGACCAAACCCTTGAAGGAGCTGGTGGCAGCATCACCAGTGTGGACTTCGACCCTTCGGTGAGGGGACTTAGCCTCAATGACATGGGATGTCTGTTGTGTGGGCTCCCCAACCCGCTCTCCACACTGGGCAGGTGGGGGCTCTGGGACATAAGGGAACATCATGGGTGTCCTAGAACCAGTCCGTCTGGCTGCTGCACAACTCTTCCCTGGGCCTAGAGGCTGCTCTCCCTGCCTGGATGATCTGGGAAGCTCTAAGGCAGCCCCTGCCCCAGCTCTCTGGCCTGAGGGATGTTGCTTCTGTCCAGGTCCAGGTTAAGGGCCTTCCCCTTCCATCTTTCCAGGGCTCACAGGTATTAGCAGCTACTTACAATCAGGCCGCCCAGCTCTGGAAGGTGGGGGAGGTACAGTCCAAGGTAAGACCTGACTGAGGAGGCAGCCCTGGGGGTCAGAGGTCGTGCCTTGGGCCCTGAGGGGGGGGCCCAAGGGGGTCTTGGCCATGTCCTTGATCCATACGTGGGATGGGGGTGGGCAGGAGACACTGTCTGGACACACAGACAAGGTGACGGCTGCTAAATTCAAGCTAACGAGGCACCAGGCGGTGACTGGGAGCCGAGACCGGACGGTGAAGGAGTGGGACCTCGGCCGTGCCTACTGTGAGGCCCAGCCCCTACCTCCCCCTCCCTACCTGCTGGCACCCCCAAACCGGGTCAAGGAGACCTCAGCCTGTGCTCTGGGGATGGCTTTAAACTTCACAGGCATTTGGGGTGAAACCTCCCATGGCTTCTCCTCTGCCCCCCATCGTGCTTTCTGCCTGGTTTCTTGGTGACCTCAGGCTTTGGGCGGGGAAACGGGACCTGGCTTCTAGTTTGGGGAGGACAGGTACTCCTCTGGGGCTTTTGGACCTCAGCTTCTCTGGATGTCCTGTGGGATGGCTTCCAACAACCTTTTTCTGAGGCTAGGGTTCTGCTCCTTGGTCCCCAGGCTCCAGGACCATCAATGTCCTTTCCTACTGTAATGATGTGGTGTGTGGGGACCATGTCATCATTAGTGGCCACTATGACCAGAAGATCCGGTTCTGGGACAGCAGGTGACAAGCATGGGCTGTGGGTGGTTGAGGCATGGGGACAGGCTTCCTGTGTTTTCTTTCCTTTCTCTGGCCATGCAGCCACAGAGGCACCTCAGGGAAGTGCTAAGTGTGGCCCCTTGAAGGCTCCGCTGCCTCTGGGGACCTATGGCACCTTTTTAGTGGCTCTTGGTGCAGCTGCTGGACTTGGCCTGGGCCTCACCAACCAAAATGGAGGAGCCCCCTTTTCTACGTAGTTACTACCTTTTAATCAAAGGAAACAAAGTTCTAGCTGTTCTTTCACTTTAGAGCTCAGCACTGGGCTTGGGTGATTTATAAAAGCCAGTGTTGGAGCCAGCGCCAAGCCTATCTCTGGGTCCTCCTTCCAGGTCTGCGGTGACTGCTGTTGGAAACCCTCTGCTCTCTCTCACACGCTGAAAGGAAGCTCTCATTGTTTTCTCTCCAGCACTTATTTTAGTGACCCAAGGGTTTCGAGGCCCCAGCTTCCACTCAGAGGCTGGCTAAGTTCCTCTGGGAGGGGCTGGCCACAGTGGGAGAAGGGAGATTAGTCAGCAGCGGCCCTGGGGGCACCCCTTGACTTTGTTAACCTGTCAGGAGTGACCTCGGTGGGTTGTTCCTCATCCCTACCTGTTCCCAATCCTCAGGGTCCCCTGCTGCACCCAGGTCATCCCTGTGCAGGGCCGGGTCACCTCCCTGAACCTCAGCTATGACCAGCTGCATCTGCTCAGCTGTTCTCGAGATGACACACTCAAGGTCATTGACCTTCGTGTCAGCAATATCCGCCAGGTGTTCAGGTACCTGCCCCGGGCTCCCTGACACTGTGGCTTTGGATGGGGCTGCTGGGTTTCTCATCCTTTGTTAAGGGCCCTTCTGGACCTGTCAATGGGGTACCCATCCTGGAGGCCCTTCCAGACCAGGGCCTGTCGAGGTGCCCCATGCTCTTGATGGAGGGAGGAAGCTCTTGAAGCTCCTGAGGGCAGGGATCGGTGGCCATGTTCATTCCGACCCTGATTCTCTGTGTCCTCAGGGCTGATGGCTTCAGGTGCGGTTCTGACTGGACCAAAGCTGTGTTCAGGTGTGTCTGTGAGAGCGCGGGCCTGTCCCTAAGTGTGCCCCACCTGACCACGTAGGTCCGTGTCTGCATGGACACATCTGTGTCTGCATGTGTGTGTCCTCACCTCTGGTCATCCCTTGCTTGCTCTGCTGTGGCCACTGCAGCCCGGACAGAAGCTATGCGCTGGCAGGTTCCTGGGATGGAGCCCTTTACATCTGGGATGTAGACACCGGCAAGCTGGAGGGTAGTCTGCGGGGACCCCACTGGTGAGCACGGCCCCCACCCCCCACCTCAGCCACAGGGCCAGTGCCCACCCCTCCCCCTTGACCCCCGGCCCCAGGGCTGCTCAGCCAGTTCCGAGTTAATGACATGCTTGGGACCCTGGAGTCCCCAGCCCTTGTCCCCACATCCTCCCCCACCCCTGAGCCCTTCTTAGTTCACAAGGTTCTTTCCTGTGTGCACAGCTCTGTGAGCCCATTTTATAGGTGAGGCAGCAGGCTCAGAGCCTCAAAATTCCCAGTTCCCATAATGAGGGGCAGAACCCAGGCTGCAGGTCCGGCTTCTGATGCCTCCCTGAAGCCTGTCCCTCCCTCTCCTCAGCACTGCTATCAACGCTGTGGCCTGGTGTGCCTCGGGGAGCCATGTGGTGAGCGTGGACCAGGCCAGGAAGGTCGTGCTCTGGCGCTAGTGTCGTGACTCCTCCTGCCAGGGCTGGAGCTCGAGTCTGAAGCCCAAAGCCAGAGGACAGCATCCCACTGCTCACAGGGCTCCAGAGCAAGTGGGGCTGAGGGTTGGGGGTGGTGACCTTGGGGCATTTAATGGGGAATAAGGCCTGGCAGGACCTGGCCTGTCTGTTTAAAAAAAGTTTGTGTGTGTGGGGGGGAATTACAGTATTTTTTGTTTGTTTGTTTGTTTTAAATCTCTGATTTCTTACTTTCTTTGACATAAGTGAAAAAAAAATGGCATTTAAACTGGTGTCTGCTTGCCTCTTTGTAGCATTCAGGTAGCAGAAGCTTTTGGGCTGGTGGCTCAAGGACACCTGGGCTTGGCCCCCTTCCTCCTGCTGCACAGAGCTGGGGCAGAGCCAGTCTGGCCTCACTGCCGTTCACGTCTGAGGAGACAGCTTGAAGAAAGGCTCACAGGCAGCAAAGGGCAGTGGCTCTTGGAGCCATGGGAATTTCACCCTTGGGCCAAGCTGGTCCAGAGACTAAGCCAACACCTTGGGCCCTCCTACTTTAGGCACCCGGAGCAGGCTGAGGCTGTGGAGGGGGTGGTTGGGAGTTCCAAGGAAGGGAGCACGGGAAGCAGCCCAGAGGGGCTCTGGTGGAAAGGGTCCTAACAAACCGGAGAGTGATGTCAAGTACTTAGTACCCCAGGCCTGTCTTTAGATGGGGGCACATTCTCGCTCCAGAGGTAGAGCCCAGAATGGGTGGGGAACAGTCTGTACACGTCTGAGTGTTGGGGAGGACAGCTGTGGGCTGGGCCTGGGTTGGGACTACACTTATGGGGGCACCACAAGCCTCTGGAGTATAAGGCAGACCCAGCAGGGCAGAGCCTGGGCATCCCTCTGTCAGCCTCGGGCTTGGAGGAGTCATCAGTAGGACAGCCACTGCCAGTCACAAGACAACAGAAGGGACTTCTGTCCCCGAGTGCTAGGACCTTACTGTGGAGTGCTGCTCATCTGAGATTCAAAGGCTTTACTCTGCAATTCTCAGTGTCCTTCTTTATGACCTTCCAAAGTCTCCCGGGGGTCATTGCCCTTTCCATGGTTTGGAAGCCACTCCCAGGATGAGCAGTCGGCCACCAAGAGCCTGAACTCCACAGCCAGGCTGTCTGTGTCAGAGTCACAGCCCACCGTTCAGTAGCAGGGTGATTTTAAGCCGGTTCCTTAACACCTTTGTGCCGTAGTTTCCTTCTCTGTGAAAGGGGAAAATAGTAGTGCTCGCCTCAGAGGGTGCCTGGGAGGCGCAGTCCAAGTGTCTGCCTCTTGGTTTCCACTCGGGTTGTGATCTCGGTGTTGTGAGATGAAGCCCTGCAGCAGGCTCTGCGCTCAGCAGTCAGCCTGAGATTCATTCTCCCTCCCTCTCTACCCCTCCCCCGTTCCTGTTCACACTTTCTCTCTCTCTCTCAAAAAAAAAAAAAAAAAAAAGTTCTCACCTCAGAACGTACTGTATGGACTCCAGGCGTCAGCATCTGTGAAGCTCTCGGCGCCGGTCAAAGAGGATGTGTTGATTAAATACCTAGTCTACACTCTGGTGACTCTCCGGTCACTGCTCTTGGCCCAGCTGTCCCCTGGGCTCTAGGTGACATACCTACCTGCCTCCCAGACATCATCTCCCCTAAGTGTCTCTTCCCCTCCTGCCCTACATCCCCCAGCACCAGGGGCTGGAGTGTCTAACTTGAACCTAGCTACAACGCAGGCTCCCCTCTAGTCTTGCTGTGTCTCCAGCCAGGCCCCTTGTCGTGGCCAGAGTGACTTTCCAAGGTATCCTGGTCACAGATAGAACCCTTTCAAGTTCCCAGGCTGCCTGCAGAGAAGCTGCTTGGCATTAAATCCAAACCCCTTAGGAGTGAGCCCGCTGACCTCAGCTGCATTTTCATTTCCTTGCTACTCTGAATGTGCTTCGCACATTGATTTTTCTCTCTGCCCAGAATGTTCTTCCCTCCCAGCCCCCAATTCAAATGTGTCCTTTGGGATAATCTCACTGAGAGCCTTTCCTTACTTACCAGGCTGGCTAGGGGCCTCCTCTCTCCTTATGTTCCTCTTTGTCTCCTTCCCTCCATTTTCAGTCAGGGAGCTCTTAGAAGAGGCCAGGATGGGAACAGAGTAATTTCTGGGATTAGGTCAGGCCAGAGAGAGCCTTGGGAAATGTCTATTAAATGGCTAACTCAGCAAGTCTAACAGCTGAAGATGCTAGGAGTCCAGTATTTTCCAGCCTCAGCCCCTGAGGCCCACCCCCTTGTCCTGGCTCCCAGCGGCCACCAGGAGTCACCAGCTGCTTAGTGTCTGCTGAGCCATTCTCCAGTCTCCTGGGATTCATGGCTGGAAAAGCCAGTGCTTCCAGTAGCCACCAGTACTCCATGCTTATGTGTCAGGCACAGCGCTCTACTTTTCAGGCAGTGTCTTATTTGTTTCTCTCAAGCTCCTTGGGAGGTAGTTTCTTTCTTTCATAGGTGATAAAATTGACACTCAGATGAAGTATTGTGAGATCACACAGCTGGCGCAGCTGGATCATGACTTTTTTTTTTTTAAACAACAAAATAACATTTTGAGAATCTGGGCTCCCTGTTATGCAGGGCACCCTCCCCCACCCTCTGTACCCAAGCTCTGTGTGCCCTGCCGCCACCATTACTGGGGGATTCTAGCCTTGTGTCTAACCCTAAAGCCCTCCTTGTGTCCTCTTTTTTCCATTCTGGGCTCTGGTCACCTAGGCCTGATTATGGAGGGTCAGTGTCCCTTGAAGTGTGGGGCATGCAGAGCCACAAGAGTGAGCTGAATTTGAATCCTAGGAGGCTGTTACCGTCTACACCACTTGGGGCAGGGACCTCACGGCGGTGAAGACAGCTGTGAAGCCTGCTTAGGTAATCTAGAAAAAGGTGTTGTGAAATGATGGACTCAGCTCTGGGGACCCCAACCCCTCTGCTCCCTGTAAGCGTTCCCTTCTTCATTGGCCAATCTGACAGCACACCCTTGGGGCACAGTTGCTTCTCCTCAGGGAGCACATGCATAGCTCAGCTTACTTGGAAGGAATGTTTCCTGGAGGAGCAAGTCTGGAAGGGCCAATGAAAGGCCAAGGCATTCCAGGGAAGGGGTGGGTGTGGAGGAGGAGGGGCTGGCAAGGAATGAGCAGGGGGAGCTCAGAGGAGAGGCAGCTGGGAAGGCTGCCCCTCCACCTAGCCTTTGAAGTTGGTAGCAGAGAGGGTGAGGAGAGAGTCCTGGGGCTAAAAGCCTCTCTAGGCCTTCAGTATCCTCTGCCTTATAGGTCTGCATACCTTCCAGGTTTTCAGTCCTCAGGTACTCGGGCTACCTGCCTGAGTTGGGTCTCTAATGACAAAACTGAAATGGCCTTTCCCTTGCTGTGCACGTGGGCTGAGGCCCAGAGAGGGGCCAGGGTCCTGTGCAGGGTCACACAGCAGAGGTGGGATAAAAACCCAGGACTCCCTCTTTTCTGAAAACTGCCCTCAGGTTCTGCAGAGAGGGTCTGGCCTGGTCTGTTCCAGGCTCTGCTCCCAGTGGTATTCTACCGAGAGACCTTGGGCAAATCACAGTGTCTTCCGGGGTTGGGGAGGAGGATTTTCCTCACCTGTGACACTTGCAGTCCCAGAGCTCTGGGCCTCACCAGAGGTGACACAGCTCTTCCCTGGGGCTGGTCTGCAGGCAGGAGTACTGCCTTCTCTGTCTGCCCCGGCCAATCAGACTTGAGTGAGCCTAAGACTTGACAGGGAGAAACAACCAGAAGCCCTCATTCTGGGCTCCCGCTGCCCCTTGGTCATGTCCCTGGAAGACACACCTTAGCTGGAGTCTGCTGTTCCTGAGTCTTCCCCACCAGATGTGAGACCCTTGGTGATGGGGATGAGATCTGAGTCATTCATGTCTCCAGTGCCCAGAACAAGACCTGGGCAGTTTGAATTTGATATCCAGTAGTGATTGAATAGAGGTTGTCATGGACCTCAAGAAGTTCTCTGGAAGAATCCTAGTGGCACCAGGTGTGGACCCACCTGTGGAGAGTCAGCATACCATGTCTGTGTACAGGTTGTTTTCTTCCTCTGAACACACATCTACTGGTCAAACATATTTCCGTCTTCTCTGCACATTATTTCAGTTAATCCTCCTGGATTTTAGGACATTTGTATTGTCTTCTCATTCCCACTTTACAGATGAGGAAAGCAAGGCCCAGAAAGACGAAGGGGTGAGCCAGGCCTTGGCTGATCAGGGTGGCCAGGGGCTTGAATACAGGACTTCTGACCAGGTTCCTTCCCTGCCCCTCACAGGAGCAAGGGGGTGACGAGAACAAAAAAGCCACTTAGGTGTTTAGCACGCAGCGTGGAAAGCGTGTGAACCCTAGTTGTGGTTTCATTTCTGTTGTTTCAGGAGAACACTCCAGGAAAATATTCCCAGACCAGAGCTCTTAGAAACAGACACGGCAGAAGTACTTGTTTTTTTGGCCAGTGGGACCAGGGGAAAATGGTCCAGGAACAAGATGCTCTTTGGCATTCATAGGGTTCTTGGCAGATCAACAGTGACAGAACAGTCTAGGAGGAAACTTAACACTGCTTGCGTCAAGCTGTAGGATTTCAGGACAAATTACAATTCTCTTTTTCTAAACTAAGATTTCTGTAACTTGGTTGTGTTTTTGTCGTGAAAAGCTTCTTTGTAATGAACAAAATAAATGCAAAAATTCAGAACAGCTAGATTTTGTTGGGAAGCCACTCAGGTTAGGCAGTAGCCCCCTAACTGACAGCTGTGGCTGGTCTTGGGCAGGGAGTGAACACAATTGCCTGCGATGTGATAATCCAGAGGAGGGTTTGCTTTCTCCGGGGTCAGATGGGGGGCGGTGGTGGAGGCTGGAGAGTCCAATGGCTTGAATTTCAATTTCTGACCATCCTGAGAAGTCTGTGTGTTAGTCTGTGATATTTCTGTGTGGTGTTTTCACTCTGTCTAGGAACTGAGCTGATCTAGCTTAACAGAAGAGCTGGATAAGCCCTTGGAAATCATCTCATTCCACTCCGTTCAAAGCTGGGGATACAGAAGCCCAGAGGGGAAGGTTGTCCCCATCAAGTGGTGGCAGGGGTAAAGCCAGATGACATCCTCCTACTTGCCTCTCTGGCTGGCTTGTGGGTTGGGGGTGGGTCAAAGGTCAGAGAGGAAAGGGATCCAGGCGATGTGCTGTGAATTTGGCTTCACTGTTTGACCGTTAATTCTTTTGAAGGAAGCCAAAATTTAGCTGGGGTGCTGGGGTAGGACAGTTAGTTTAACTCTGTCACCCAGTCAAGACTAAGCCTCTGATGCCAACAGCAGTCTCAAATGTGGTATGCAATGTACACCCTCCCATATTTCTGTGGAACATTCCTTCCCTTGACAGCCCTGTGTGACTATGAGGCTGGAAGAGAGCAAGGACCCGAGCAGTGAAGGGAAGGTCACAGAAGGTGGGGGCAGGTGACAGTGAGGAATGTTGGTGGTGACCACCTGGTGCCACAGCCTCCGTGCATCCTTCCTGGATCCACAGTATTATCCTCAGGTTTCCACCAGGACATGGAGCCTCAGTTCCCACAGCCATCAATTGGGAGTGAGGATTTAACTCGACCTTCTGACTCCAAAGTCCATGCTGCCATCTCTCATGCTGCTGGTAGGAGTGTGAACAGATACCATTATTTCGGAGGCCAATTTGGTAAAATCTAACAAAATCAAATGCTCATATAGCTTTCTAACTCTCAAATTACATATTTAGGAATTTACCCAATATTTTTACTGGAACAAATTTATAAAGAATGATGTACAAAGATGTTGTTTTTCACTTGCTAATGGCAAATGGATGGAGACAACCTAAACATCCATCACTATAGCAGGCTTAAATTATGATACATCCAAACCATGGAATAGAAGAGAGCCTTCAAACAGAAAGAGGGAAACTTAATTATATAATCCCATGTATATAGGAAGGCAATGTGTATGTGTATAAGTTTTATGCACAGAAAATATCTGGAAGAATGCATATTGCACATACCCAGCTCTGGGAAGAAGAGAACCGTGGGGTCCCTCCCTAAACAGACTGAGCCCTGGCCCTCAAATGTGGCTGTGGGCAGCCAGAGGGACTAGGCCGGTAACTGGGAATTTATTTCCTCTTTTCTGTATTTGTTTTATGGTTTAAAAAAGGAAGGCCTAGGAATGTCTTTATAAAAAGCATTGTCTGTTTGGAAAGGTCTATTTACCCAAATCTTTTTATATGGAAAACTTCGAAAACTGAATTTTTTTTTTTTATTATTCAACATTTTATACATAATAAATACAAACTTTTTACAGCCACTGTAAAGAAAGCACATCTGCACAGAGGCACTCCCTCCGAGCCTGGCCCTGTGCACTGTGATGCTGGATTATATGTCCTGGAGGGAGGGGTTCTGTTTAAAAAGGAGGCATATTTTTACAACTTTTGTTTTTTTTTTTTTTAAATAAAATTAGCAGCTCTTCCAAAAAATATTTTAAAATATAACAAAAGATTTCAAATGACTCTCTGAGAACGTGGAAAATCCAGATTCAAGGACAATTTGGCTAGCTAAAGAGAGAAGACAAGACTGGGTAGCAAGAACTGCCTGATTTAAGCACTTGGAGGATTGTTTAAAGTGCTTTGAAGATTTTTAACATGTCAGAGAACTTTAAAATCTTAAAAAAGCCACCCTTTTCATTTTTTAAACTTAAGAATAAGTTTGATAAACACAAAAAGACCTCAAATAGATCAACAGGTTAAGAAATGCAAAAAACAAAATAAAAACCCCAAATCACAGAGAAGACTCGTCACTGGGTACTGTCACTGAAGTGATCAAACGACTAACTGAAGATTTCTCCAGCTATAACCTGACTTTTGGTCAAAAATCCCATGGGGACATTTGGCAAGCATTTCAAGTTTTTAAAGATTCTTAGGAGGGATGGAGTTTTCAAAGCATAATACAACTTTTAGACTGAATTCTGCAAATTTGATTTCTTAAGAAAAAAAAAAAAAAAAGCAACTGCAAAACCCCCTCGTCGCTGGGTTCAGCTCTCCCTATCTTCCACAGGAGGTGGAGCGCCCACAGAGACCTCCTCGGGGCCACCTGCCACTGTGAGCTCGCCAGCCTGTGGAGAACGCTCCTCCCGGCTCTCCTGGTGATAGGGAGAACTTGTCAGTCTGCACTTGTGTGCGGTGTGCCATCCTTTAGTCCTTCTGCATGGGCAGCTGGTTTCCTCCATGAGCCACAGGTTCTTCCTCCCAAGGAAACGTCGAGTCAGGGGGAGCTGGGAAGCTGTACTTTCTGTGGGGTTTGGCTGCTGGTCTGGAGCAGCCGCGGGCTGGCCGGCTGGGCTTGGGCTTGGGAATAAAACAGCGCGAGGGGCCTCCCCAGTAGAGAAGCTCAACAAGGGAAGAATGTGTCCCCAATTTATCTAGAGGTTCCGACTCAAAAGGTATTGATCAGGAGAATATATGCTGCAAAAATTAAGATGAAAAAAATACCCAAATACAAAAAGAACATTAAATCAGCTCGTTTCAGATCCGGAAGCTCCATTTCTGCTTCAGCCGCAGCCTCCTTTCTATTAGTCTATATGATGGATCAGAATTGGCTATGAGTGCAGCCCCTCCATATTAGCTCCACTAACACTAAATGAATGGCGTAAATATTAATACAAAGGACACTGTTACTGTTTTAAATCTGTTAGCTGTGGAAGAGATGTGCATTAATGCAACTGGCGATAAACTCAGGGCAGTCCACTTTTTTTCCAATAACGTTTCACTTTCTCAGTCTGGGGACTAACTGTGGGGAGGAGCCAGCCTCTCCTGAAATCCCTCCTTCTAGTTCCTTATGTAGCCAACATGATCTGATTAAACTCAATCAGATGAGCAAAAGCCACCTGAAGAAAGATGAGGATCTTTGCCACATCCTTGTGGCCACAGTAATATACTGTACGAGTGCCCATGATCAGTTTCTCTGTGACCGTGCCCCGAATGAGGCCTGGTCTCCAGTCTCATATAAAAATGGACCACTGATAGGCCTGAGGGCTGTCCCCCTCTGCTTCTAGGGCCCACTAGGCTTTGTGCTATGGTAGGAGAGATGACATAGAAAATGACAACAAAAAAAGGCACAAAATATTCAAAACGTGGGAGGAGTGCACCAGGCTACCCAGTCCCATGCTCCTCCTTGTTTTTGCTCTGTTCAAGAGTCATCATCATGCAAAGGTGCCTAAAGAACAAGAACGGCCAAACGCCAAGCCTGGCCATGATTGTAGCAGTAATGGCTGGGTAAACCCATCATCACACCAGTGTGATTTCTACATCCTCAATCTTCTCTGCTGGCCTTCGGTGGTTCTGTGTAGGTGGAGGGGGAGCTGCCCGGACCTGAGCAGAAACAAATACATGGATCGTCAGTCAGCTTCCTGATTCAGTGCCTGAAGCATCCACATCCCAACAGGTCAGTTTATCCACAGTCATGGCCACCCCAGGGGTCTCAAATGCTCTGAATATGAAAGCATGTGCTTCCAAAGTAATTCTCACTATTTTTCACACCAAGGAGTTACTGTTCTGTTGAAATGTGGAACCCACAAATCAGGTTCTTGCCTCGGCTGAAAGCTTCATGGGCCTAAGAGTCACCATAGCCCTAAAAGCCTCATCCAAAGGAAAGGCCTGGAAGTGGAACCCAGAGAGAGCAATGCTTGGAGAACTGAACATCTTTCAGCCTGTCTTGGAAGGAGAGCTGCACGAGATAAGACTAGAGAGGTGGCCTGGGGTGAAGTCATGAGGCCTCATAAAGCCATGTTAAGAAATTTGAGCTTTACTCTGTGGGCAAAAAGGAGGCTTTGGTGGATTTTAAACAGCAGTAGTAAAGGTGTGAAAGGATGACTGGGATAATAGTTTGGAGGAGAGGGGGGTGGTGGGCAAGAGTATAGGTAAGAAGACAACTTAGGAAGCTCTTGTAGTCAAGTGAGAGTTAATGTTAGCCTGACCTAGCCATTGGTGGGGGTGGGAGGAGAGAAAAAGAGACTTGACAGTTGTCTCCAAGGTAAATGTGGCAGGATTTGGTGTTGACTATTTGTGGGAGGCAGGGCCAGGGAGCTATCAGGAGTGATGCCAGAGCAGTGGTAGAAAGGAGGTTCCACTCACTAAGACAGGCAATATGAGAGAAGGAGCATGTCTGGGAGGGAGGACAACTAATCCACTGTTGCTGAGTTTGGGGCTCTGGTATGTATACACTGAGATGTCCACAAGGCCGAAGCTCAGGGAAGAGACTGGATTGACAGTTGTAAGTCTGGAAGTTGTCAGTAAATGAATGGTTATCAAAGCTGTGGGAATAGATGAGTTGGAAGAGGGAGAGCGAGTTTAATGACTTCAGGACAAGCAGCCCATGGAAGAACCCCAAGGAGCATCAGCAGAGATGGGCTGAAGCAGAGAAACCTATATAGTTCAGTGAAAAAGAAAGGGCCAGAGAGCAGAAAGCAAATGAGCAAAGGACTGTGGAACAAACTGGCCCACTTCTCCCCATTCCCACCCATACCCAGCAGTCTATGCTGCCATCTCCTCTTGCTTGGACCACTGCTCCGGCCTCCTAATGGCTCCACATGTCTGTTCTGCCACCTTCCATTCACTCTCACTTAGTTGCCATAGCAATGTTTCAGAAATGCAAAACCAGTCACATCACTGTCCTGCTTACAACTTTGCAATGGCTTCCTATTACACTTAGGATAAAGAGCCAAAGTCTTTAACAAGGCACTCGATACATGTCTGAATGAATGAAGCCAAAGGAAGTGAGTAGTTCAAGGAATGGTGTCAAATGCTGATAAGCAGTTCAAGGAAAATAAATGCACTGGGTGCGTATGGGAAAGTTATGACCTTGGAGCCATTTCACAGGGAGTTGGGGGGAAGGAGTTGATGGCACGGAGTGAAGGGTGAGTAGAGGTGATTATTTGTAAGTAGATTCTCCTTGAGAATAGAAGCTCTTAAATATCAAAAAGCATGAAGTATATCTCATTTCATCTCTGTTCCTCAAAAAAGGCCAAATATAAGCCTGGAAAATAGGTTCTCAATAAATGCTCGCTAAGAAAAAGTGCTCTTGTTTCACAGACCACTCTGACACTCACAGAGCTTGTAGTTAAATACACTTCCATGGCTATCTCACCAGGGCTCAGTGAGAAAAGTGCCAGTGTAGACTAGACCTTCCAAGTTGTGCTGATTTTTATAGCCCTCATTTTTTTTTTTTAAAGATTTATTTATTGGAGAGAGAAAAAAAGAGCACTCGCATTCACAAGTTGGGGGAGGAACAGAATCCTCAAGCAGACTCCCTACTGAGCGAGAAGTCCAAGGACACGGGGCTCAATCCCTTGACCCATGAGATCAAGACCCGAGCCAAAGTGAAAAGGTCTAAGCTTAGCCGACCGAGCCCCCCAGGTACCCCTTATAGCCTTCATTTTTAAGAGCTCTTTTTACTGTCCCCAACCCACCTGACCCTTGCATGGGGGAATGAGCGTAGCACAGTGGCCACAGGGGGACATTAGTTTTTAACTTTCAACTTAGAAAAACTGTGCATTCTGTAACCCTGCCAGATAAGAGACTTACAGGTCGCAGTTTGCCATATGAGGTCTCAGGAGTATGCCTTGATGCCTGTGAAAATCCCGGCGATTCGGCAAGGAAGCTGTTTTCTAAGGGGAGGAACCAAGCAGCTCATTTTATTTGTGTTGTTGAGCAGTAAGAATGCTAATGCAGATCTGTCTGCTCTTCAGGTGAACATGTGGATTTCTGAATGAAAATGAATTTAGATCCATGCCAGGAGAACCCTTACCATTTGCTGAGGGAGAGCGTGGGAAGTACTGGGAGCTCCTCTTATCTGGGCTGGGGTAAGGGCTGCTGGGAGGCTGGTCATACAGCGGCAGTGGAGGCAGGGAGCCCGGCGGCTTGGGAGAAGGAGAGATCTGCCACAAAGGAAAGAGAAACTACCAAGTGCTCACACCTCAGGAAGGAGAGGCCAGCTGGCTTCTCTGACTAACTCAAACATACTACTTTTCTCTGCAGCTCAGATAGAACTATACACAATTTTTATTGGCCTCATTAGAAGCACGTGAGCTTAGGATAACAATCCCAAAACTGATTTTGTGATGCATTTAACTTTTTCCTCAGAGATCTCATTACACTACTGATTACAGTTTATCGTAAATAGTCATCAGGTCAAACCATTCTCTAGAGTTCTACTGAAAATCTACTAACTTGGTCAATTCAATAAATCAAGTGAAGAACAAAGAAAGGGGACAAGTTCTATTTTTTTGTGAAAATAAAATAACTGGCTGTCTCTGACTTCCTCAGGTTTTGTAAATGTCAGACTAAGTGGTCACAATGTCACACAAACAAGGTGGAGAGACATGTTCCTTCTGGTCCTGGATCTGCCAGGCCTGCAGTGACCCACCCGATTTAGGGTTTTCCTGTGAAGTCAAGTTTTGCTATGATGAGCTGAGCACAGAGCCACATCAGTGTAAGGGGGCTCCGGCAGGCTCATTAGTCCTCTAAAAAGGACTGGCAGGCAGGCTCTGACAGCGATGGAAAGAGCAGTATTTTTCACTCCCTAAACTAACTACAGAGACAATACATCCCTCTCTGGTTTCTGTCTTTCTACCAAACCATTCTTTTGTATGTCACATACAATTTATCCTTTCGGTTAACTGATTCAGAGCACAGAAAGTGGACAAATGGAGGTGTAATATGGCCATTACCCAGGAACCGGGTTGGTGAGTCTCTGCTTTTCCAAATTCAGTTTTGCAGAAACCTGGCAACAGAGGGCTGGAGTGGGAAGGTGGGGCTGAGACTGTAGCCCCAGTCTGCATGGGTCAACCACCACTTGGGGGCAATTTTCTTTAAACACCTTTAAATTCAGTTTTCTCTCCTCTCACGTACCTGAATCTCTCTCATCCGTGGAGTGTCACCATTTTCTGAGGCTGAAAGTTCTTCCACTAGCACCGATGGGAAAACGCCAGTCCGCCCACTGAATTCCCCTTCCCAGAAGCCATCGTCATCCTGGTTTTCTTTGTTCAAGATTCGGATGATTGCTCCCTCAGGAAAGGATAATTCATCATCTGTCTGGCCCTCATAGTCATAAAGTGCTTTCACGAAACAGACTAGGTAGCAAGAGGGAGAAAAATGCATAAGGACATGGACAGCCAGGTTCCTTCTGCAACCACCCCTATGCTCACATGACAACCAGAAGACCATCATATAGGGTGACAGTACAGTGGTCATTTTTTTACTCACTGAAGATCAACTTCAGGGTTCTACTGTAGAGGATAAATGTGACCAAATAACAGAAAACATAAAACAGGAATAAAGTTTTGCTTTTTAACCCACTGAAGGCTGACTCCGGGGCAATACTGCTTAGGCCAAATGTGACCAAATAAAGAGTGCCTTGTTTCAGTCTTTACCACTGGCATCTCCGTTGAGGCTGCCTGAAACGAGCTCGGCCTCCGTGGAATTGCTGGATGTGTGTGACCGACTGTCCAAGGCAGCCAAGGACTGCAGCATACTCAGTAGACTGTTCGAGGTGGGAAACTGTAGGTACTTTTCTGGCACATAACCCACTTGGCCAACTTTATTTCGAGCCTGAGTAAAAGACATGTGACAAAATAGGTTTGCACACACAATCTGGACAGGGCAAAACAGGAACCAAAACAAACTCCTAAAAATGTCATGAGAAGGGGCGATATGAGCAAAGGAATATACCTTTACCCAGTCTTCCATATCTCCATCTTCAATCACTTCTAACACCTCATGTTCCTCAATGGTCAACTCATCTGGTTGAGAAGCCTGCAATGTAGGATGGTCATGGAAAAATTAAAAAGGTTAGATAAAGAGCAGATGTGTGCTGGTCATAACAAAAACTGGGGATCAAAATACTGAAATGATTTTGGAAAACATACTGAACATAAAAATTTAAGGGTTGTAAAACTATCGCAATGAGGTGAAGTTTTGCTTTAAAAAACTAAACAAAATAAAGCCACAACAAAAACTGGAGAAACGGAATCCTCAAGAGGCCATCAAGTGCCATGAACACAGCACTCTGCTGGAAGCAGGGGACCGGGGCCCCGGCTCCAGCTTACGTATCTAGTGGTTAGGTTATTCAACTTCTTGATGCCTCCATTTCTTCAAAATGATAATCCTGCCATTCTGGGGAGGATGGGAGGGTCAGTATGGGATGAATAAGCTGAGAACCATGAGGATCTGGGAAGCACAGGCAGGGCAGCAAGCACAGCATCAGAAGCGCACAGAGCACTGCATGGAGGTGCGGACTGTGAAAATGCAAACAGCTATGTACATGGACCGGATGACAGCTTGAGCAGTGCCGAGAACTGATCTGGAACCACTGTCTGATAAACAATGGCCAAGAGAAGAAAGCTGGGAAGGAAATGACTGAGACTGGTCACAATTTGGATTTCTTATGCTCTAGCTTAACTGTGGAGACTGGGCTGGTCCACTGAGATGCTTCTGTACAAGCTGCTAATTGGGATAGTTTTATTATCTCTGACCGCAGGACCCACCAGCACCGGCGACCCCAATACTGTTCCTGAGACTGCAGAATCAGAGCAGACACTCAGGGGCTCTGCAGAGGGGCTGGAGAGAAACTGTGTGGCTGTGCTTCCTAAAGAGACTTGCTGTCACATGTAACAGGGAGAGGCCTGCTGGCATCATCTGGCTCTCTGGTCAACAGGCTTAAAAGCATTCCCCAAGTCCCAAGATTAGTTACAACTATACAACCAAACTATAAGACCACATAGTTTTTCAAATATCACAATCTCCAAGTGTATATTATCTCCAAGTTACACAAGCAAAAATAAGGCAAGATAATGGGTCATTTTATTAAGACTCATTTCCCATTTCACGTGCATTATAATATTTCATCAAACCCAGATTCTGGCTGTTGCCACAGCTTCTTGAGATGTTTAAATAGTATTGAACATGGCTGACCAGTCACAGAAATCCTCCAGGACCAGAATTTTAAGTAAATTACCTGATTTCGAAACTGAGGGGAAAAAAAGCTCATTGAATTCATGACCGCTTTTCCAAGGGAATTTCTTTGCTAAGGTGAAACTGCACTATGCTTTGACTACACCAGCAAAAGGCAACAGTATAACAGACATTTTCCCTAATTCTGTGGCAAGACTTAAAAAAGTTATCGATACAATGGGACTTTTGTGTGTGTGTATCCTTCAAAGCAGGAAGGATAAGAATACCTTTAAATATACTGTTGCCCTTGTAAAAACATCATGGAGGGCCATGCACGTTGTTCAGTGCTATTATATAATACCAGAGGATGCTAGGTTGATCACATCATCCCCAAACAGTGACTAAGTCTTCCACTTGACAAGGTCAAGTCCTCTGCAAGGATCTCAAGATTCTACAGAACTTGGTCACCGCGGGTTCTCAATGCTTTGGACCCACACACCATTCCCTGTTCTCTGGAACACACGTTATTCCTTGTCTTTAGGCTTTTCCAAGGCTGTTTCTTCTTTCCAGCAGGCCCCACTCCCTGTTTCCCATCTGGTGAATAGATTTAGATGACTGCGGATTCAAGTCCAGCTTCAGTCTGTTTCCAAGGGCAAGTGACCATAAGACTTCTCTGAGCCTCAGTTTTCTTTTTTATTCCTATTAGAATGTAAGCTCCGTGAAGGCAGAGATTTTCATCTGTATTTATCCATGCCATATCCCCAAGCATAGAAAAAAGCACAGGATGTTACATGGAAGGTGCTCAAATAATATTTGTTGAATTAATGTGTTGGTTGATAGTACCTTCCATATTGCGTCATTGAAGAGCTTAGAATAACATACATACGGTACCAGGCACACAATACCTCACAGATGGTAGCTATTACTATTACTCATGATTTTAGACCCAGCTATTATGTTTTTCCAGACCACCCACAATGAGTTGGTGGCTTCTTCCTCCTTTTGTTGTGTACTTAACTACCATGAACTACCATGGCACTCTGCTTAGTTGTTTGCCCTTGTAGGGTTACTGCAGGGAATGTAATTTTTTTCATGTATCCCAACTAAAGAGAGCAAGTGGTCAGGAAATGCTTATTAAAGAAACACACACTCTCACACTGCCTCCTGAAGTCCTAATACCCTGTGAAAACCACAACTCTAGAAGCAGCCCCGTGCTCCATTCACACCACTCTCTCTCTAAATCTCCCATCGTCTTTTAAAACAATGTACTTTTTCCTGATTAAAATAATACATCTTCCTTGTAGAAAAGCTAGAAATATGTATAACTGAAATCTTAAGGTACATGTAATCTGGCATCTTACTCTTCTGGCACAACATATTTCTTTCTGCATAAAAAAACCTCTTATTAAAAAAACCAAAAAAACCTCTTATTAATGCAATTTTTAATTATCTTCATAATATTTTATGCATATTACTATATTATATGAATCGTTAATTTATTTAGCTATTCCTTTATTAGATAGCCAACTCTGAGCTATTATAAAATGGTTCTATGATGAAGGAACATTTTTTATCCAAAACCTGTTTTCTATATTGTGGATCATTTCCTTAAGATATGTGCTAGTAGGGCCAAAGGTTACGAGCATTTTTAAGGCTTCTGAATCTAATCCTTAAATAAAACTTTTCTTTGTTTGCACCAGATTAATCCAGGCCTCCTTTCCAGGTCTGGACTATTGGAACCACCACTAGACTTACAGTTCATTTCTCTCTAATCTGTCCTGTATAGTATCTAATACCATGGCCTGGGTTACCTTCTTAAAAGCCAATCTGATTTTAGGACATCCAAAGGTTCCTACCAGTCAGGATAAAAACCATACTTCAGTCTGGTCTACAAGGCCCTTTACTATCTGACAGTAAACATCTTTATTTCCAGCTGATGCCCCCCCATTATTGAATGCAACATTTCCCAAGCACCCCAGACTCCCATTAAACTGGGTCCCTGTATCTGCTGTTCTTTTTGCTTAGAAAGGCTCTTTCCCTTCTCACTTTATTTAGTAAGATCTTATTCATGGCCTAATTTAAGTGCCATCTCATCTATGAAATTTCTCCTATAACAGGAAAAATTTGTAATTTTAACCTCTACTATGAATATTTTAATACATACTCTATTTTTCAGCTTAATGTTTACTTAATGTTTTTCAGCTAAATGTTTACCTCCAGACTATCCATTCTTGGGGGGTGGGGGCAGAAATTTTGTCACAATAATTCTTGCATCCCTGAAACTTGGGGCACTAAATGTTTGTTCAGTGATTAACTAGTTAAATAGATTTTTATAGTCTGCTTTATGATAGGGACATGCCTGGCATATGCCGATAGGGGGAATGTTGGATGGATGTGAGCTATTTATAGTCACTCAGACTCTTGGGTTCCTCTCCATTTAAGGACCTTAAATTTTAATTCTGGAACTTCAAAGTAAATATAATGTTGGGAGGTGAGCTGGGAAAACATTCCCAACCCTAGTATTATCATACTCTATAACACCTTTCCAACGATCTCAGAAGATGCCTTGCAATTTTCAAAAGATTATCAAAATGGTTTACTTTGAGAAAAAAACCCAACCCTTTTAGAAAAGAGGTAAGTGTTCATGATTTAAGTATATAATGAAAGGATGTCAAACTAAAAGGTCTGATGTTGAAGAGTATATACTGCCAAGTTTTGGCCTTTCAGGGACAGTGGGCAGTGGGAGTGAGACTGTCTCCCATGAATGACTGTTGAAGATTCTCTCCAGACGCTTCCTCTATTGTTGTTCCTTAAGCCCTGGGTGTCCATCAACATGGGAGCTAGAGGACAATTCATTTGTTTATGCCTTCCTTACATCATTCATTTATTCGTCCCACAATTATTTACTGAGGACCTGCTGTGTGCTAGGTACCATCCTGCTTGCTGAAGACACACGACAGGGTACACAGATACAGACAAAGTTTCTGATTTTATGGCCCTTTAGTGGGGAGTCAGAACAAAGAAATATGAAAACAAGTAAGATTAAGTTTGGCTGGTGATAAGTGCTATATAGTAAATAAAAGAGGGAAAAGGGCAATGGGAAGAGAGTAGTAAATGAGAAGTTGGCTTGTATTTAGGTTCTCAGGGGAGACCCGAGGAGGCACTATTTGAGCTAAGCCTCAATGAAGAACAGTATGCAGCCAACCAAAATTTTGGGGAAAGATGGTTCTAGGTAGAGGAAGCAGCAAGTGCAGAGTTGTCAAGTTAGGAAGGAGCACGGTGCCACAGTGGCTAAGTGTGGTGAGTGGTCTGGTTAGGGGAACGGTCTGGCATGAAGCTGGGAGACTGTCAGGGCTCAGATCAATCTGAACATTATAGACTCTAGGAAGAGTTTGTTTTTCTGTGTGTGACAGAAAGCTTACAAAAGGTTTTTAGGCAAGGGAATAAAATAATCTCCTTTATGTGTTAAAGATAATTCTGGTTGCAGAGTGGACAATGGACTGTTGGGAGGGAGGTAAGTATGTAGAAGGGATGCTAATTACGTTTTTTTTTTTTTTTTTTTTTTTTTGTATACAGTAACTGAAGTAATGGCCTAAACCAAGATGGTGAAAAGTTAATGGATTCAGTATATGTTTTGGAGGTAGAGTCAACAAGGCTGGCAGATGGACTGGATGAGGGGCAGGAAACTCAATTTACTTTTTATGAGTAAAAAAGTTTATGTGAAAGTAGAACAGGGGTGAGAGAGGTGAAGAACTATCACACCACCTGAGGGTTGCTGGGGGGTGGGAGGGGAGGGATGGGTGATTGGGTGATGGACATTGGGGAGGGTATATGCTATGGTGAGTGCTGTGAATTATGTAAGACTGAAGATTCACAGACCTGTACTTATATGTACATTAAATAATACATTATATGTTAAAAAAAAAAAAGAACTATTACACCAAACCGAGTCTTGAAATTCTGGCATCTATTTATCTAGGTCCCTGCTTACCATGGAAACAAGAGGTGGTTAGTAACGTTTAACAAAACTGTTCTGTAAATCAATTTTCTTTTAGTATCAGTTTGGAGAGTCATCCTAATGGAGGGTCTTGTGCCAAAGCAGGCAACTGATAATAAGGGTAAGATTACCTTACTGAAAATTTACTAGATGTCAGGCACAGTACTAAGTACTTTGCTTAGTACTTATATAAGTACTTTTGCTTATATATATTTGCTATATAAGTATTATCTCACTTAATCTTCGAACTAGCCCTATTATCCCCATAATATAGGTAAGAAAACCGAGACTCACAGAGACCAAGGGACTAGTTTGGTCATATAGCTTGTAAGTGGCAGAGACAGGATTTTAATCCTGGCAGGCTGATGTCAGAGCCTAGACTGTTCAACATTATGTTATATTATCTGTAATGTTAACTGAACACCAATTTTATAGTAAGCACAGTACAAGAGGCTGGGCAGACTTAGTCACGTGTGTCTTCAGAGTTGCCACAATTTAATATGAGCAATAGGTTAGAGAAATACATACCTTGTAGGAATAAACAACTTTGCAGGTGAGTGGATAATTTCTTAAGGTGCCAGAAGGGCTGGAACTGCTGTCATCAAAAACATCCATATTGTCTTCAAACTCTTCTCCTTCCTCTCTTTCAGGATCTGCATTAAGCTAGAGAAAATTAGACGTCAATGGCTAGCTTCTTTACTTCAAAAAAATGGTGGAAAGCAGGAAAAAACACTTAAAACCTGATTATTTCAAAATATAATTTACTTATTCAACTATACACAGAAAAAAGTATCTATTCTCACTTGCATTTCTCCTGTTATGAAAAGACAAGATTTTTTTTTTTCAAGATTTTGAGAGAGCAAGCAAGCATCCACGTGCACATGTGACAGCAGGGTGGGGGGCGTGGCAGAGGGAGAGAGAGAATCTTAAGCAGGTTCCACACCCATCATGGAGTCCAACACGGGGCTTGATCTCACAACCCTGAGATCATGACCTGAGCTGAAACCAAGAGTTGGAAGCTTAACCGGCTGAGTCACCCAGACGCCCCTAAGGTTTTCTTTCATTTCTTTTTCCATTGAGGCACTTTATTTGCATGAATATATTACATCCCTAGAAAGAGGATCCCAGGATTTTCCCTCTTGTGTTTCTGTCTTGCTTCTTCATGGTTCATGATGGCAGCTGAGGTTGTCAGTACAATGAAACCAAACTGGCAGGTTGGGAGCAGGTTCTTCAGCCATTTTTCTAGATCTTTCAGTTGTATATCAAATCTGGGGCTGATCACTGCACACTTGTTTAACCGCCCATGAGGTTCACAACAATTTTTCAAGCTCTGTGATTATCAGTGATTTCAAATTCACCAATGTAACGAGGCTTCACCATCACAGTGAGAAACTGGATGATGACTTTGGAACGTGGCCTACTAAGAACCTGACATTTTGCCTCTTTTCAGCATTGTTACTGCTCTTGAGAGCATGTGCCAGGATAGTCCTGCACACAATTATGGCAGCATGGAAAGTTGCCAGAAAGCAGATTTTATTTTCAACTATTCTCTACATGCAATGTGGGGCTCAAACTCACAACCCCGATATAAAGAGTTGCATAAAAAAAACACAAACAGGGGCGCCTGGGTGGCTCAGTGTTTAGGTTAAAGCCTCTGCCTTCGGCTTGGGTCATGATCTCAGGGTCCTGGGATCGAGCCCCACATCGGGCTCTCTGCTCAGCAGGGAGCCTGCTTCCCTCTCTCTCTGCCTGCCCCTCTGACTACTTGTGATCTCTCTCTCTCTCTGTCAAATAAATAAAAAACAAAAAACAAAAAAACAAAAAAACCACAAACAGGGTGCCTGGGTGGCTCAGTGGGTTAAAGCCTCTGCGTTCGGCTCAGGTCACGATCCCAGGGTCTTGGGATTGAGCCCTGCATCGGGCTCTCTGCTTGGCGGGGAGCCTGCTTCCCTTCCTCTCTCTGCCTGCCTCTCTACTTGTAATCTCTGTCTGTCAAATAAAATAAAATATTAAAAAAAAAAAAAACCACAAACAAACAAGAGTAAAATGTCTTTCAAATATATAAGAAATGTTTATCAGTGTCCTTTTTCTTTTCACTGTTAAATACTAATAAAGGCCTCTTACCATTTTAAACTGATCATATGGGGAAATGTTCATGCTACCAAGGATTTGGAAAAACAGGCTCTCCTCTATTGTTGGTAGAAATGTAAGCTGATACGTCCTTAAAAAAAATCAGCCTACTGAAATTAAAAACTACCATACCACCCGATCTAGCAACTTCACTTTTGTGAATCTCTTATGGAGAAGTAAAAGCAACAGGAGATAAGACTGTAGATCTTATTCAATTTACAATGTGGTTATGGCCAAATAAACCCATCATAAGTCAAAAAATATCTGAGTTTGAAAATGCATTCAATACACTTAACCTAGTAAACATCATAGCTTAGCCTAGCCTATCTTAAATGTGCTCAGAACACTTACATTAGCCTACAGTTGGGCAAAACCACCTAATACAAAGACTATTTTGTAAAAATAAAGTGCTGAACATCTCATGTAATTTACAGTCCCCAAATTACAATGGTTTGACTTACAATTTTGTGATAGTGTGAAAGCAATACACATTCAGTAGAAAACACACTTGAAATTTTGATCTCTTTCCAGGCTAGCGATATGTGGTACAATATTCTCTTGTGATGCTGGGAAACATGGCCACATGTTTCCAGCCACAAGGCCATGAGGGTAAACAAGGGACCCTCGCAACCGTTCTGTACCCATATGATGATTCCATTGTTCATGTCCAGCACAGTATTCAATAACTGTTTGTAAAAATGTATTTACCTAGAGTACTATTCATGATGTTAAAGTACAAACAGTATTTATGTGAACATCAATATCTGACAGGGGGAGGCAGAATAAGAAAAACAAAGGCTGGAGAATAGAGATGGATGACTTGTTTTTTATGTAACTCTATACTATCCGAACTATTAGAATAAGCATGTCTTACTTTTTAAACTAAAAATCCAACAGGAAACAAAACAGGCAAAGTTCCTTTGTCTCTAGGTACACATAAGCATTTACTTAGCTACTTTTCTCCATGTTCAAACATGCAAAGGCATGCATGTTTACAACATTAAAGATGTAAGGACTGGAGAGTCGGAACTAGGCCTCACAACAGAATAACTGAAATATCAAATCCCTACAATAAGCTGAACACTGTGCGAGGCTTGCAGACATGAAACAAAGGACACACTTTGCTTTGCATGAGCTCATACTCGAGAGTGGAGAAACCACCACCACCGAACGCTGAGTGTGCAGGGGGGCCTTTGGAGAAGGTCAGGGAAGACTAGCTGGCTTTCAGAGAGTTGCAAGGTAGAGGCTGCCTATATTGTCCAATTATACTTTCTAATGAATTAAAATGATTTCTCTTGAGTAATTATTAACGTTTAAAACTGACTCTATTCTTAACTGCTAGTTCCCTAATACAATTCCACAGAGCTTTCTAAAAGAATAAATGGCACCTATTTCCTGTCAAATGTATTGCCTACATTTCAGAGCCCTTGTAATATTCTCATTTATAACTATTCCTGGAAATTCTTCACAGTTGAGTGAGATAATCATGTGCATCTCATCTTATAAATAACTCACCTAGGGCGCCTGGGTGGCTCAGTGGGTTAAAGCCTCTGCCTTTGGCTCAGGTCATGATCCCAGGGTCCTGGGATCGAGCCCCGCATTGGGCTCTCTGCTCAGTGGGGGGGCCTGCTCCCCCCTCTCTTTCTGCCTGCCTCTCTGCCTACTTGTGATCTCTGTCTGTCAAATAAATAAATAAAATCATAAATCACTCATCTATGGTCAGTCAGGTCAATGACGAAGACTCAAATCTTGAGTCAAATCATTTCAGGCTATGATACCATCATTTTCCAAAAGGGCATTGTGTCATATAAAAGAGGAGGATCGGGCACCTGGATGACTCAGTTGGTTGGGCGACTGCCTTTGGCTCAGGTCATGATCCCAGAGAGCTGGGATTGAGTCCCGCATCGGGCTCCCAGCTCCTCAGGGAGTCTGCTTCTCCCTCTGACCTTCTCTTCTCTCATGCTCTCTCTCACTGTCTCTCTCTCAAATAAATAAATAAAATCTTTAAATAAAAGAGATGAGGATCACATGCTAGAAACTGCCATAAAAGATAAACATATTTACATATACTTAGAAAACACTGCTTTTGTACTCTAGTAAAGGTTACAAACATTTAAAAAAATAACAAAAACAAAAAACCCGTAACTGGGCACTGCAACAAAACAACACAAAACACCCATACATCTATAAAAACTAAAATTAAAGCCAATGTGGGTAGAACATGTTTCCAAAAATATATAAGGAATGTTAATATGCACTGTGTTGTGGCACTGGGAATCAATCCAAAATTATTTTCTCTTGGCAACACTGATACTAAACATTCCTTTCTTTCCCCTTTCTTCTGAGTTAATTGTTTGATTCTCATGGAAGGGAATGAAAAGTTGCAGTGACAGCAACAGGGGTCAGGACCATGTGCTTTTTCATCACTCCAGCAGCTTTCCAAAGTATGTCACTGATGAATAACTTCTGCTTTTTCCCTCTTTCACCCTCTGTAACTTCACTGTTAGTTTTCTTGACCCAGCATTTCTAAAATCACATTCTTCCTCTGTTTCTTAACAATAGTTCTTTTAGCCCCTTTCCTTCCTGTCACCTGACAGAACTTCAATTTAAACTATTCCTTCTAGTTGTACTAATGTTTTTCCTTTCTTAGATGTTGTAAAATGCTTACTCTCTTTGCAAGCGCAGATAAGAAAAAGCTTTCTGAGTTGGTATTAGTAGCCCTCTGTTTGGACTCAGCAAAATAACCTCTGAAGGGTTTCCTCAACTTTATGGAACTACAATGAACTAGAAAGCAATACTGGGTTCTTGGCTCTGACAGACTTGAGTCTGAATGCTGACTATACCATCTACTGTTGTGTGACCTCAGGCAAATTATTTAACTTCTCAACTTCAATTACCTTATCTAATAATGAAGAAAAGTACTCCTTCATAGGGTTATCATAAGGATTAAATGAGGTAACATATTTAAACCCATAACACATGCTGGATATATAGAATGTACTTAATAAATCATTATTTTTTTTTTGATGAGGAAAGAAGAAATTACATAAAGAATCTGGTGATATTCAATATAGAGGAAGGCAGCTCCTTATAACTGACTAGAAGAACCTCTGAATTTCATTTGGACAGAGAAGTGATCACATTGAACATCATTCCAAATACAACACAAGGAGGCTGTAAAGGGTGATGTTGCAAATATCAGCAACATAGATTTCTGCTTCCAGATAAGATGGAGTATCAAGGACCAGATGTAAACTCCTTTCAGAAACAACTAAAGAACTGCTCAAAATATATGAACCCTGGACCTCATGCACTGAAGGACAAGGATCCCTGGGGGATGTGAAATAATTTCCTCAACTTAGGAAACAACTATTTAAATCCAAATGAATCGGAATAAAGGTTAAAAACCAGAGCAGGAATCAATACAACAGAAAACAGAAAAACAACAGTGAAAGAAAAAATAAATGAAATTAAAAGCTGTTTCTTTATGGAGATCCATCAAATGGATAAACCTCTAGCAGAATGATCAGGAAAAAAGTAGAGACACAAATATCAAGAATGAGAAGTGATGCTGCACTACAGATTCTCTAGATAACCAAATATTAAAGGAATATTATAAACATTTTATTTCAATAAAGTTGGCAACTTAGAATGGACAGACTCCTAGAAAGACACAAATGATCAAAGTCCACTCAAGAATAAGCTGAATAACCCTATATCTACTAAAGAAATTGAATTTTTTGTTAAAGACAAAAAACAAACAAAAAACCTTCCACAAAGAAAACTAGGCTCAGATAACTACTTGGATGAATTATAGCAAACATTTAAGGAAGAAAAAAATACTACACGATTTTACATTAAACTTCCAGAAAATAGAAGGGGAAGGAATACTTTTCAAATCATTGTAAGACAAACATTACAAGAGAAAGAAAAGAAAATTATAGACTAGTATCTGCCATGAATAGAAATACAAAAATGCTTATGGAAATTTTAACAAATCAATTCCTCTAAATACATAAAGAGTAATATATCATGATTCAAGTGGAGTTTACTAGTAATCCAAAGTTGGTTTAATAGCTGAAAAATTATCAAGGCAATCTGTCATATAAACAAACTGAAAAGAAAAATCATTCTACAAGATCCAACATTCATTGCTATCAGTGAACTGAATAGGAATAGAGGAAACTTCTCAACATGGTAAAGGGCATCTACAAAAACCCTACTGTTAACATCATACTTAATGACGAAAGACTGAATGCTTTCTCCCTAAGTGCAGAAACAAGGCAAGGACATCGGTCAGCTCTACCACTTTGATTCAGCATTGTACTGGAGATTCTAGCATCAAGCTATATAAATAGATCAATGGAATAGAGGAAAAAATCCGAAAATAAACCCACACATACATGGTTGATTTTTGACAAAGATGTGAAGGTAATTCAGCAGAGAAAGCACAGTCTTTTCAACAATGAAAAGGAACTTATACTCATTCTTCTTACCATATACAAAGATACTGGATCATAGATTTAAATGTATAACCTAAAACTATAAAAATTCTAGGAGAAAATATAAGAGAAAACCTTTATGACCTAGGGTTTGGCAAAGATTTGTCAAAGAAATCATAACTTTTAGTCAAAGCTGCCATACCACACCATAGCATAGTCCATAAGAGAAAAAAAAAACAGTAAGTTGGACCTCACTAAAATTAAAAATGTATGCTCCTTGAAAGATACTGTTCAAATGAAAAGATAAGCCATAGACTTGGTTTGGGAGAAAATTATGTTAATCATATATCTGATAAAGGGTTTGTACATAGAATATAAAAAGAACTCTCAAAACTTAGTAAAAAGGAAACAACCCAATAAAATATGGGCAAAAGAGCTGAACAGATACTTCATCAAAAAAGATCTAGAGATAATATGATCTCCCTGATATGAGGGAGAGGAGATGCAACATGGGGGGTTAAGGGGGTAGGAGAAGAGTAAATGAAACAAGATGGGATTGGGAGGGAGACAAACCATAAGTGACTCTTAATCTCACAAAACAAACTGAGGGTTAATGGGGGGAGGGGGGTTGGGGGGGTGGGATTATGGACATTGGGGAGGGTATGTGCTATGGTGAGTGCTGTGAAGTGTGTAAACCTGGTGATTCACAGACCTGTACCCCTGGGGATAAAAAGATATTATATGTTTATGAAAAATAAAATTAAAAAAAAAAAAGATCTAGAGATAGCAAATAAGCATATGAAAAGATATTCAACATTATCAGTGAAATGCAAATTAAAACTACAATGCTACACTACTGCACACCCATCAGAATGTCTAAAATTAAAAAGACTGACTATATTAAGTGTGGGCAAGAACACCTACCAATGGGAATGTAAAATGGTACAGCTACTTTGGAAAACAGTTTGGCAGTTTCTTTTTTATTTTATTTTATTTTGATTTATTTATTTGACAGATAGAGATCGCAAGTAGGCAGAGAGGCAGGCAGAGAGAGAGGAGGAAGCAGGCTCCCCGCTGAGCAGAGAGCCCGACGTGGGGCTCGATCCCAGAACCCTGGGATCATGACCCGAGCCGAAGGCAGAGGCTTCAACCCACTGAGCCACCCAGGCGCCCCAGTTTGGCAGTTTCTTAAAATATCAAACATATAGCCACTGTCTGGTTGGCTCGAAACATAAGTTCATAGCAATTTTACTTGTAATAGTTTCCCCGAAACCTAAATGCCCATCACCGGGTGAACTGATAAACTGTGATATACTCATACAATGGAACACTACTCAGCAATTAAAAAAATGCAATGAACTATCGATACACACAACAAGATGCATGATCCTCAAAATAATCATGCTAAGTGAAAGAAGACAGATTAAAAAAAGGTACATATTGTATGATTCTGTTGATATAAAATTCTAGGAAATGCAAGCTAATCCATAATGAGAGCAGATCAGTAGTTGATTGAAGGGCTGGAAGGAGGTGAGGAAATATGATTACATAGAAAATCTACGCAAAAGCTATGATAACTAATAAATGAATTTTAGGAAACTTCTGAAGGTGGTGGTTATATTCATTATCTTAACTGTGGCAAGGTTTTCACTGGTGTGTACATATGTCAAAATGTATCAATTGTACACTTTAAATATGTACAGCCTATTATATATTAATTATACCTCAGTAAAATTGTTAAAAAATATCAGTAAAGTTAGGGAATTTTATTTATTTTTTATTTTCAAAAAATATTTTATTTTTTTATTGGTCAGAGAGAGAGAGAGCGAGCACAAGCAGGAAGAGCAGCAGGCAGAGGGAGAAGCAGGCTCCCTGCTGAGCAGAGAGCCTGATGCCGGACTCCATCTGAGGGCCCTGGGATCATGACCAGAGCTGAAGACAAATGCTTAACTGAATGAGCCACCCAGATGTCCCAAAGCTTGGGGATTTTAATGACAATGGGTCACACAGTACTTGAAGATGCTACAAGTACTACAAGATGCTTTAATTACATTGAAAATAGGACACTCAGTGATGATTCAACAGAAGCTGAAAAATAAAAAAAAAAAAAAGAAAAAAAGGAATACACAGCAATCATACGAATCATGAGAAAAGTTAGAGGAATTAAGGGTCATCCACATAGTAAGAAAGTATGGTAAAGAGCAAGGCTTTAGAGGCAGGTGTATCTGGGTTCAAATCCTAGCTATCTCAACACTAGCTGTGTGCTGTTGGGCAAGAAACCTAATTCTTGTAAGTCTATCTTCTCATCTGTAAATACATTCAGAACTGTTGTGATCATTAATTGAAATAATGTATGAATGTGCCTGACATAGTACCTGGTACAGAAGAGATGCTTTATCTGTGAACTCCCTCCTTTCATTAGTATTTTAAGCTTAGTTGGTAAAATTAAACTACTTATCTTGAGGTTTGGATTAATATTTTTGAACATGTACTATGTATAGGGATTTATGTTAGGCACTTTACTCCACAGCTTCTCAATGCCCATCTTTTGGTCCTTGCTGTCAGTGAGACTGGTTCTCTCAATCTGTGGCTACAAACTCAGCAGACATTATACTCAGTTTGGTAACTCCCAGCACCTAGCAAAGGTTCTCAAGGAAGTGCAGGTTCAATATATGCTTGCTGAATTGAATTAAATTGATCCTACTGAAAATATGAAATGTCAGTTTCATTAGTAGTGTGGGCTATTTGGGTTATAGAGTTTAATTCAATAAAAAGACCAGTGCCCATTTGGAAAAACTGTAAACACAGAAGTGCCTGAAGATTTTTGCAGGTGTATTCTATTATTTTCTACAGTTTACATTTATTTTATTACAAAAATTCATTGTTTCCTTTCTTTGGGATTAGTGTAAGCCCAAAGCAGATTTTCATATGTCAAAAACAAAGCCCATTATATTGCAAGGACTATTACGCATTAATGAGGCAAATGGAAACTAAACCACTATCCTGATGGTTAAAAATATTTAATTTCCTTGCCTTTTCAAACACATTATTCAGCATGGTCTTCCCAATAATGGAAGCCAGAATTTATTTCTATGCAACTCTGAAAAATGCTCACACTCTTAGGGAGGCTGCACAACAGAGCGGATGTCAGGATGTCTGTGTATAATAGTTGGGGGAAATGGCTGGAGACAAGGAAGTTGTGTAAACACTATCAGATATAGTTTGAGAACCTAGGGGAAAATAATCGAAAGAACAGAAACCAATCTTAAACAAAGAACTATAAATCTCTGACCTAATTATTTTTTACTTTTAAGTAATCTCTATATCCAATGTGAGGCTTGAACTTACAACCCCGAGATCAAGAGTCGCACACTCCACTGACTGAGTCAGCCAGGTAACCCTGACCTATTAATTCTATTTCTAAGAATCTATGTTACAGAAAAAAATCCCCTGTATGGAAAAAAGAAATATATACAAAAATATTTTTAGAGTATTATTTATTTAGAATATCTTGAAGAAATCTAAATATTGAACCTATAAGAGAATAGTTAAGTGAATTATGGTATGCTTTCTTGATCAAATACTATGCAGATATTAAAAGAAAGATTATGGAGATCATCCAGCAAATTGGAATGCTAGATGAAAAAATACACAAATTAACTTTATTATGAAATATGTTTAAGAAAAAAAAAAAGGATGGTAGGGGTGTCTGGGTGGCTCAGTTGGTTAAGTATCTGCCTTCACCTCAGGTCATGATCTCGGGGTCCTGGGATCAGCCCTTTTCGGGCTCCCGGCTCCGTGGAGAGCCTGCTTTTCCTGCTCCCTCAGCTCCCTACCTCCAGCCCGGTCGCGTGCTCTCTCTCTCTCAAATAAGTGAAAAATAAAATCTTAAAAAAAAGAAGAAGAGTAGAAAGAGGATGGAATTATATCAAGTTGTTAACAGTAGCGTTAGTAAGAATGGAGTCTTTGGTCATCTTCATCTCTACTGAACTTTCTAACTTTTTTATAACCTAGTTATAAAACTGTTTCTATTCTAAAATTCATATAATTTCAAAATTAGGTTGTAAACTGGGTATGGTCTTTTAGTAAGAGAAGAAAGGAAAATAAGAGTAGGGAGGAATGATGGACAGAAAGGCTGACTGGGCTACTGGTAGCAATCTAACCACAGGCTGTTATGTATGAGCTCTAGTTAACCGTCAGTTGAATAACTCTATTAGCAGACTGCTCTCCTTTTAAAAAACGTTGCCATATACTGTGGTTCTTTTTCTCTTTTTCTTCCGAATCCTGTATTCTGTGCTAGAGCAAAATACAGAAGGCAAAGAGTTAATACCCAAGGAAGTTTAGTTTCTTCCTTGTTCTATAAGGTAAATAGACTGTATGTTTTAAAAACATTTATCTTCTAATAAGGCCCTTTACACTGTTAATGTCTAACACTAGAATTAAACACATTTTCCAGATGGAAGAGAACTCTAAACTTGATGACTAATGCTTTTGTTGGCATCTTATAATGGAAGAAATAATTTGGTCCCCAGATGTGTATTTCTGCTTCATGCTCCTAGCCAGCTAGCTGCCAGTGTGAAGAGACACAAATCCCTCTAAATTATTTCAGTGTTGTCATTTAAAAGCAGGTTAAATAAATATTGGGACTTCATTTAGCAAATCTGTGCCTATGTCTGATCTCTCCTTCATTTATACAGTAGCCTCTCCTCCTTATCCATGGGGAATAGGTTCTGAGACCCCCTATGGATGTTTGAAACGAGAGATAGTAACAAACTCTATAGAATGTTTTTTCCTACACCACATACTTATGCTACAGTTTAATTTATAAACCAGGCCTAGTAAGAGATAAATAACTAATAATAAATTATAACAATTATAACAATATACTGTAAAAAATGTTATGTGAATGTGGGCCTCTCTCTCAGAATATCTTATTGTACTATATTCACCCTTCTTGTGATGATGTGTGATGATAAAATGCCTACATGATGAGATGAAGCGAGGTGAATGACGTAGGTATTATAATGGAGCGTGAAGCCACTACTGACCTTCTGACAAAGTCAGAAGGAGGATCATCTGCTTCCAGATAGTTGCTTCCATGGTTGACCACAGTAATTGAAACCTGGAGAAGTGACATCATCAATGAGAGGGGCACTAATGTATTATTAATAGAATTTCCACCAAATATAACCTTCAGCTGAAAGCAGGATGACACAGGCTCTGTAATACTGACTAGAGGGAAGAAAAGAGGGGGAAGGGATTGCAAAATGCTCCCTTCACATAGGATATGATGTTCCTACATGAGCTGATATCTTTGGACAGCTCTCAACACTTACTATCAGAATGTACTACTCATTGACAGACTGTACTAGGCATATCTCTTTCATTTCCTTCCTTCACACTCAGAAACCCTTCTTTATCTCCTGTTGAAATTCTTCAAGGACTATCTCAACTCACATTTCCTTCATGGGGCAAACATCTTTCCTATTTTTCTATCTGGTACTGAGCTTTTTTGATAGCATTTCACAAAATCATAAAATTTTGGAATAGGAGAGGATCTTAGAATCATTTAACGTAATTTTCTCTCTGAAACCCAAAGAGAAGTGGCTTTCCCCCCAAGGTGTTGATGAGTTAGGAGCAAGCAATTTCAACTTTGGCACAGAGTAGCCCAGTCATACACTGCCGTGTATCACTAAAATCTATAAGATCTATCTGCTCTACCAGCTACGCTCTTTGAAGAGAGAGACCAAGTTTAGTTCATTTCCAACATACCCAGGAAGTAGGCAAGAACTGAGGGGATAAATGCCTGCTCAGCTGAGTTAGTTAGAAAAGGTACTAGTCCAAGGGAAATCACGTGTTTGATTGGTTTCCAACAGTGCCACTGAAGATGCCATAAGAAAGTTTGTATCTGGAATTTGCTATCATCTTAAGTTCTGTACAACAAAATAACCTGAAGCAGATGGGAATTGTGTTATTAAGAGATATTCCATGATGTGGAGCAACTCTGTCGTATTGAAAACAGAGCAAGTTCTTCTAACCCCAAAGTCAAGTGGGTGATGTGTGCCTACTTTCCTTAGCTGGATTACATTAACAGTAAAACAAAAATAAGCTTTCAATAGACTGCTTTTCCTTAAAATGCACACCAATACACAATCTTCTTTAAGTGTGCAAGTGTATTCCCATTAGAAAATCAGAATGTTATGTAAAAAAATTGACAATACTTTCAGGAATGTTCTTAAACTTTAGCCAATTTCTCTAGCAAGGATCCCTTTTATCTGAAGGGCATAAGCACTGAAGAAGCACTATGGATATAGTCAGAAGTTGAGAGAGTAAAGTTTTAGCTTTTAGTTTGCCACTACTCCATCTATTCGTCCATCTGACCTTTCATTTCTTCCTTCAGCAGATATTTACTGAGTACCTACTATGTGCCAGGCACTTTGCTGTGCAGAGCAGTGAATCAGGAAGACATGGAAATTACATTCCAGGGAGGAAGACAGACAAAGAAGACAAATAAAGAAGGCAAGGACAGACTGTAATAAATGCCATAAGGAAATAAACAGGATGAGAGAGAGAGTAATGAGGGGGAGGCAGCAGCGGGAACTACTTTGGCTGACCAGCTAGAAATCATATATCCACTTAATGTAGTAACATGGAAATCACAGAACTTTTCTGGCACTCAGATCTCCAACATGAAAAACTGAGATCGAACTGGATGACATCAGAGTAGAAACAGCCCTGGACTTGAAGCAAGAAAACACCAGCTTGAGCTGTGGCCTTGTTTGTCACACCATCCCTGCCCTGTGTCTCTGATGATGATACAGTGAGCAGAGCGTGAAAGCCCTTGCGAATCAAACAGATTAGACCAGAAGTGTTCCCTTCCCTTCTTTGAGACTGTTTATGACTCTGCATCTTAGTTTTCATTTGTCCTAGAGAAGACCTCTGAGCACTTCAGAAACTCTAGATTAAAATTTTTACTCTGCTACTCCTGGACAAGAAGCATCTCTCTTCATGAATGGGATAAGGAGTTTGGTAAAGTAGTATGGGTAAACCAACAAGAGATAATATGTTCTTGACTGCACGGTTAAAAAAAAAAAAAAAAAAAAGCATGACTTTTTTCCTCCTGCTGTACCAAGTTTAACTCAGTTAGTGATAGGGTAAGGCAAAGACACCAAACTGCTAGCAAGACCATTATTTTTTCTTTTAAATTTTGGCTATTTTCAGGTTTGGTTACACAGTCAGAGAAAGGCATCCTTCAAATGTCACAGCCATCACAGCCAAGAAGAGAAACCCTACCGAGTGTAAAGTTCCGTTGTTTGTCACTGCAGGAAGGCGAGCCCATCGTTCATTTTCCAGTTCTTCCATTACTTGATTCATTGCACTCTTCAGCCATGTGTCCACAGAAACACCGATCTGCTTTAGCAGGTCCAGCCGGGCTTCAGCTTTCAACTTAATTATCTAAGAAAACCAAGAAAATGGTCAGAAATCAAGGCATTTTTTTCCCCTCAAATCAATGTGTGTGTTTTTTTAAAGTTATTTCTGATTTACTAATTAGAATAATCTTGATATTTACTAGCAATGCTACCTTGGGATAAATGTTAATTTTTCATTTGGAGAGAAGGGAGGAAACCCAGAACAGAAATGAGGGTAAATGGCACACCTTCATTTTGACAAGATACATCAACAGAACTTATGTACAGGAAGATAAACCATAATGTCTGCATTCTTTTCCTTTTAATAAGGCTACGCCTCAGACATCCTAAAATCTAGCATGTTCCACAGCCTTCTAACCCATCTCCTAGACTTACAAGTTTTCAAATGATCTCATCATGTCACTCCCCTGTTAAAAACTTCAGTGACTCCTGACTGAACTACTGTGTAAAGATCTGAATTAAATTACGGTGTAGTTGTCAGAAACAGTAAGAGATAGAAAACAAAACGTTCCTAGTCTCCAAATTCAAGGAACTGAAAGACTGCTTGTTCTCTGACTCGTGTTCCAAGCCATAAGCAAGTAACCACAGAACCAGTTTGAACCTGTCTGGATCCAGCAGCTGAGCCTGGAAGCCAAGCAGGGACAGCCTCACACCAGCCACCACCAGTAGTCAGGTTCCCACTCCTGCTTCCCACAGCCCACCCATCTCTAGAAAGCACAGCTGCAAGTGAACCAATCCCAAGTGAACCATATTAGTTCTGTTTCTTCAGAGAGACTGTATTTTTAAGTATCATTCTCTTTTGCTTAGCAAGTAGTAAATTCAGCTTCATTGTTCTGCATAATAGAGAGATGGTCTCTTCCTTCAACATTTGAAGATTCCAGTGAGAAGATTTGGATTGTTTGATAAATTTCAACCTTCACTTCATGGCCTTTCTATGGGACTTTTGGACAAACGAGTGTGCTCACTGAACCCTGCTGGTATGCAATTCTGACCACTCTCTGGATTCTCAGCTGCGGAAGCTGGTATCAAATTGATCTGAGCTCTACAGGCACCGATTTTTAAAAATTGAGATAAAATTGGGGCATCTGGGTGGTTTAGTCGGTTAAGCATCTGACTTTGGATTTCAGTTCTGGTCATGATCTCAGGGTTGTCAGACTGAGCTCCACATTAGGCTTTGCACTCAGTGGGGAGTCTGCTTGGAACTCTCTCCCTCTCCTTCTGCCCCTCCCCCTACTCTCTCTCTCTCTCTAAATACTTTAAAAAATGAGATAAAATTCATGTTACAGGGGTGCCTGGGTGGCTCAGTGGGTTAAAGCCTCTGCCTTCGGCTCAGGTCATGATCCCAGGACCTTGGGATCGAGCCCCGCATAGGGCTCTCTGCTCCGTGGAGAGCCTGCTTCCTCCTCTCTCTCTGCCTGCCTCTCTGCCTACTTGTGATCTCTGTCAAATAAATAAATAAAATCTTAAAAAAAAAATATATGTATATATTTATTCTTCTAATAATTATTTTGGTAATAGCTTTACTGAGCTAAAGCTTACATATACTATAAAATTCACCCATTTACAGTGTACAGTTCAGGGACACCTGGGTGGGTTAGTCGGTTAAGCGTCTGCCTTCGGCTCAGGTCATGATCTAGGGTCCTGGGATCGAGTCCCGCATCGGGCTCCCTGCTCGGCGGGGAGCCTGCTTCTCCCTCTGCCTGCCTCTGTGCCTGCTTGAGCTCTCTCTCTCTTGCTCTCTGGCAAATAAATAAAATCTTAAAAAATAAAATAAAATAAAGTGTACAGTTCAATGACTAAGGGTATATTCACAGATATATGCCACTATCACCACAATCAATTTTAAAACATTTTAATTACCTCCAAAAGAAACCCCATAATCCTTTAACCATTGCTCCCTTATCCCAGTTACTATTCTACTTTCTCTCTCTACAGATTTGCCTATTCTGAACATTTAATATAAATAGAACCATATAATATGTGGCCTTCTGTGTCTGGCTTCTTTCACTCAGCATCGTGTTTTCATGATGTAGCATGTATGGTGTAGCGTGTGTCAGTATTTCATTCCTTTTTATGGCCAAATAACATCCTGATTCTAGCAGAATCAAATTACCAACAACTTTATCTATTTGTCAGCTGATAGACACTTGGGTTATTTCAATTTTTTTGCCTAATATGAATAATGTGTCTTTAAACATTAGTGTACAAGTTTTTGTGTAAACATGCTTTCATTTCTCTGTATATGTGCATATACTTTGGACTGAAATTGGTTGGTCATAAAATCATGCGATGTTTAACCACTTGGGAAAATGCCAGATTGTTTTCCAAAGCAGCTGCCTCATTTGACAATCCCACCAGCAGGGTAAGAGGGTTAGCATTTCTCCACATCCTGAAAGATACTTGTTAATGTCTGCCTTTTTGATCATAGCCATCCTAGTGGGTGTGAAGTATTGATTTTATAGTATTGATTTGTATTTCCTTGATGACTAATGATGTGAAGCATCTTTTCGTGGACTTATTAGTCATCTGTCTATCTTCTCAGAGAAATGTCTATTCATATACTTCGCTCATTTTTAAAATGGGTTGTCTTTTTAATGTTCTTTTTATTTTGTCTTTGTCTTTATTCTAAGAGTTTTTCTGTATTCTAAATAAAAGTCTCTCATCAGATACATGATTTACAGATATTTTTTCCCATCCTGTGGGTTGTCTTTCATTTTTTTAAAGACTTTTTATTTATTTGACACAGAGAGAGAGAGAGTGAGAGAGAGCGTGCGTACAAGGAGGGGGAGCTGCTGAGAGAGAGGAAGAAGCAGGCTCCCCACTGAGCACGGAGCTCAACATGGGGCTCAATCCCAGGACCCCCAGGATCATGACCTGAGCCAAAAGCAGATGCTTAACCGGCTGAGCCTCCCAGGTGCCCCTGTCTTTCACTTTTCTTTTTAAATTTTATCTTTTATTTTTATGTCTACTCGATCTGATTTTTTTTTTTTTTTACTTTTTAAAAAAATTAACATATAATGTAGTCTTTGTTTCAGGGGGATAGGTCTGTGATTCTTCAGTCTTACACAATTCACAGCGCTCACCACAGAACATACTCACCCTTCCCAAAGTCTGTCACCCAGCCACCCTCACTTTCTTGATTGTATCTTTTGAAGAAGAAAGTTTTTAATTTTGAAAAAATCCAATTTATCTATTTTTTTCTTTTGTTGCTTGGGCTTTTGGTTTCATATCTAAGAAATTAATCCAAGGTCACAAACATTTACTCCTATGGTTTCTTGTGAGTGCTTTATAGCTTCTGCTGTTATATTTAGGTGTTTGATCATTTCAAGTTTATTTTTGTATATGGTATGAGGTAGGGGCTCAACTCCATTCTTCTGCAAGTAAATATCCAGTTGTCTTTGCACCATTCTAGTATGCATTTTAACTAATACAGGCAATAAAATGTTCTAGGAAAGAAGAGTGAACCAACAAACTCCTTGAAAATCATAAATCTAAGTCATTTAACTGCAGAAGCAGAGATACACAACAAAAAAGGAGAAAGAGTGAGAGCAAGAGTGAGAGGGAGGGAGAGATATATCAATATATTCTGTTTTTTCAATACCAAGTAATTTCATTTTCATAAGACATATTTTGTCAGTACTTTACCAAACAGCTGATGAGCATGGCATTTGCAAAGTTAGATTTTTAGATTATAGCTCCAGACTAATCATAGCTATCTTTCCTCCAGAGTTCCAACTGTTTATATTTTATCAACTATTTAAAAGAAGAATTTTCCAGGGTTTTCAAATGAATTTTGATGATTTACCAGTTGATTAAAATTTGTAGAGCACAAGTCTCTGTAACTTGATTGCATCCCAGATACTACTTGACCAAATCATTCTAGAATTTGTGAAGAGATAGAGCTTTTTAAAATGATGTTTTAAAAGCCAGTTCTTTTAAAATACAAAATCTTGGTATAATAGGAAATGAATGAAAATAAATAAATGAATAAAATGATAGTCTTTGCCACTCTAAATTACCTTTGGTGTCTTAAAAAAAAAACCACTCCAAACAACTTTTATCACATGTACTAGGAACTATATGATTATTTCATTTAATCCACACAACAATTCTAGGGATGGATATCATAAACTCCATTTTACAGATGAGAAAAGTGATTTAATAAGGTCCTAACAATTTTGGTAAAATGTTACTGCCAATGAATCATGCCTCTTGCTATCCATGTTGTTCCCTCCCACATTGATTCTCGGCTTATTCATGTGATCTTTGATGGGCCATATGCAAATCTGATTCTAGCAGAGATCTGATTAAGTGCAATTAAGACCGATTTCTGGGAATGTGTCTCCACCATGCACGGAAGCCTAGTTTAGCATATTTGAGGATGAAAGACCATTTAGAAAAAAGGCTCAGCACTCTAGCAAAACCCTCTGGATGAATGTAGCTCCTTGAGTAATCTCAGGAAAAACCTGCAAAACAAATGCACAGTCAAAACCCAGAATGGTGAGAGACAGTAAGTCGTTTTTGCCATAAAGCTGGGTGTGTGTGTGTGTGTGTGTGTGTGTGTGTGTGTGTGTGTGTGTGTTTTAAGGCAGCCACAGATTACTGTGTCTAAATAATTTAATTTCCAAATATCTGGAGATTTTTCAGTATCTATTATTGATTTTTAATTTAATTCTGATGGGTCCGAGAACATACTCTGAGTGACAGCAATACTTTTAAACTAACTGACACTGGTTTATGGTCTAGTATCTGGTCTTGCTGAACGTTCTGTGTGTACTTTAAAAGAATAAGTACTCTATCCTTATGGGGTGTTCTATACATGCCAATTAGGTAAAGTTGGTTGACAGGGTTGTTCAAGTCTTCATCCTTGCTGATTTTCTAGCCCCTCGTTCTAATTACTAAAAGGAATGTTGACATCTCTGACTACCATTGTAGATATTCTATTTCTTCTTTCAGTTCTGTCAGTTTTTTGCTTCAGTATTTAGTTGCTCCATTATTAGCTACAACACATTCAGAATTGTTGTGCCTTCTTGATGGAAAAGATCATGACGACCTTACTTTTAATCATTATAAATTATCCCTTTTAATATTTCTTGTCCTGTAGTCTATGTTGTCTGATATTATAGCCACACCAATATTTTAATGGTTAATGTTACTCCCTGTGGTGAGCAACAGCTAAAATTTTGGCTCAGTTATTTTGCCTTCCAACTACTATTTCCTGTCAAGCTTCTGGGAGTTTCTGCTCCACAAATGTATCCAGGTTTGGCTGAGGATTTGCAAGTTATTTACATATATGCAAACTTGAGAGCTCCCCAACATTCATCCTCAAGCCAATAAGACCAAGGCTCTGACTTGAATTCTAGTCATGCAGCCCCTTGTCGCAAAGAGCTGCTTACTGTACATATCTCCAAGTACAGTCCCATTCTTTTAAAGGACTTTCTAGTTTTTACATGGCTTAGATCTTCCAGTTTGATTAAGTATTTTTGCCCCAGGTTAATGACTGTTATCTAAAGGAAGATTAGTCTAATATGAGCTAGTTTCTTATTACCAGAAGCAGGAATCTTGTGGAGACAGTCTACATTCAAAACAAACTTCAAAGAAATCTTAAATTTTGCTCAAGTTTACCATTAATAATATTTCCATTGCAATTCTGAAACTTCAGTATATTGCAGGATAAAACAAAATATTGTTACAAAATTTCGACCATAAGCAAAAAAAGACAAATATAAAATCAAAGAAATTCAACAAAATCCTCCTAATTTTAAATTTTAATTGGAAATAACAACATGAACTCATGATTAAAAAAAAATAATAATAATAAATTTCTAGCTCCGAAAACAAAGAAAGGGCCAAGACATAAATGACACTCATTACAATAGGCACCTTCACATCCTAGACCTGGGTGTATAACCTCAATCCTCTATTAATAGAAATCAGAGCTCCGTGGAGAATCAGACTTAATTCTAAGTCTGATCAGGGAGAATACAAGCTGAGTCTATGATAGCAAGCCTGTGTGAGAAAGCAGCAAACTGTTCAAAGACTAATGGGAATAACAATAAAAGGACACGGAAGCCTAAATGGACTCTCACTGGCTGAATTTAGACACTATGGGGCTTCAAAGAGGCCATCTATAATGGAAAATAGATGAAATTAATAAAAATCTATAATAAATTGAGAATATATAAGGTGGGACTGACCCTATGAGGAGAAGTAAAGGATAATGACGTGAGGAAAAAATATCTACCACAGAGCTGTGAACTGAAAAATTCCCAGGGCTGAAAGATATTACAGTTCTATCCAGCCAGACTGAGAAATCTTATTGTGTACTTAATGGCATAACAAGAAACTACAGAAAGGAAATGCACTGGCAATAGGGCTACATTTGCCCTACTGGAAAGGCTATTCTAAACCAACCCAAACAAAACTTAAAAATCAAACTCCAAAGGATTAAACTGATCTGGAGCTGACATGGCTGTCAGAACAAAACTCAATAGCCTTTAAAAAAGAAAGGAGAATTCAGATTCAATAACCAAACACAATTTCTACTAGGTATTTGAAAAGCAGAAAAACATGAGCCATAACTAAAGGGAAAAAATTAATCAATAAGAAAGAGATAAAGAAATAACAGATATGATGGAAAGAGCAGACAAGGACTTAAAGTCATTATTATAAATACACTTAAGGATTTAAAGGAAAACATGAAGGTAAACAGGCATGAACTGGGAATATAAAGAGAATATAAAGAACCAAACAGAATTTATAGAGCTGAAACTGTAATATCTGAAATAAACATTGACAGGATGGCCTTAGCAGTAGATTACATACTACAGAAGAAAGGATCAGTGTGGCCTTGAGTATATACTAGCTCATCAAACTGAGCTTAAGACAAAAAGTAAGGCTGGATGAAAATGTGAAGGGTGATCTTTGCATGTGATGTGTAGGATGATATCAAGTAATCTAATGTTCATGTAGTTGAAGCTGAACTAACCTATATGATAGAAAGCTGGTTGGTTGTTGCCTGATCACAAGAGAACTTTGGGGGGATGACAGAAATATTTGACACCTTGACTGTGGTGGTGAATATTAAGGGAGATGCATTTGTCCAAGCTCACCAAACCCTTCACTTGAAATGGTTTCATTTTATTGTTTGTATATTATACCTTGATATAGCTGATATATCATAGTGAGTAAAGTAAGAGTGAAAAATACCCATTTGCCACTACTGGAGATGACTAGTACTTGCTAGCTGCAAGTACAAAAAAAGGAACTTTAACAGCTAGAAGGCCTGGTAGCACCACCTAATTAGGTGACTACTACTAGCATCATTAATAGAGTTGATTAACTTGATAAAAACAGCCGTGTGATGAAAAACAGCATCATCTATGAAGTATTCTTGCCTAAAGCACTCATTCAAATCAGGCCTTGAGATTTTTATTTTATTTTTTAAAACATTTTATTTATTTATTTGAGAGAGAGACAGTGAGAGAGAGTATGAACAAGGAGAAGGGCAGAGGGAGAAGCGGACTCCCTGTGGAGCTGGGAGCCCGATGTGGAACTCGATCCTGAGACTCCAGGATCATGACCTGAGTTGAAAGCAGTCGCCCAACCAACTGAGCCACCCAGGTGCCCCATGGCCTTGAGATTTTTTAAAAATCTTATTATTTTATGTTAGTCACCACACAGTACATCATCAGTTTTTGATGTAGTGTTCCATGACTCATTGTTTGCATAGAGCACCTAGTCAGGCCTCTAGCTTTAACTTCTATTATATAGAACAGAAACAAACATACAAAGCCAATATTGCAAAATATCAATGGTTGAATTTAGCATATGAGAAATATGTATTTACTCTTCATCTTTTATATGTTGTTGAAAATTTTCACATTAAAAATGAAAGAAAGTGATTAGTCAAAAGGTCTGCTGACATGTTATGTTACATGAGCACAGTGAAAACCTGCAATAACAGGCCCAGAGGTGACGTAAATCTGGATATAACACGACTGGAAATTCTGTTTTTATAGCAGGCTCATCCTTAGCATTTTCTTAATCTTGAGGTGGATGAGGCTTCACATTTTATGCAACTGAAATTTTTAGGTTTCTCCTATCGCATGCTGGCAAGGGTATTAATTATCATTTTTTGAGTCACCAAGGTACAAGGATGACATAATTCTGAATTCCCAACAGAACCTTATAGGATGACAATTTAAGAGAAAATGTTATCTACGAAAATGTGTTTATATAGATAATAAGCGATATTTCTTGGTTTTGTTAATTCACTTTGTTAATGTACTTTGACTTTCAAATGTACATTCAATTCAGATTTTAAAAATATAGTTAATATCTTGGGACGCCTGGGTGGCTCAGTCGGTTAAGCCACTGCCTTCAGCTCCGGTCATGTTCTGAGGGTCCTGGGATCGAGTCCTGCATTGGGCTCCTTGCTCAGCGGGGAGCCTGCTTCTCTCTCTGCCTCTGCCTGCAGCTCTGCCTGCTTGTGCTCTCTCTCTCTCTCACTCTTTCTCTCTCTGACGAATAAATAAATAATAAATAAATAAAAATATAGTTAATATCTTTTTTTTAAGATTTTATTTATTTATTTGCCAGAGATCACAAGTAGGCAGAGAAGCAGGCAGAGAGAGAGGAGGAAGCAGGCTCCCCGCGGAGCAGAGAGCCCGATGCGGGGCTCGATCCCAGGATCCTGGGATCATGACCTGAGCTGAAGAAAGAGGCTTAACCCACTGAGCCACCCAGGTGCCCCAATATAGTTAATATCTTCAAGAAAGAATCATATTGTCTATAGTTCCTTCAGGAGGCCTCACCCCAAATGTGAGTTACTAAAAATTTCTGGGTATCTTTGACTTCTTACATTAAATTTCTCCTCTTTGTGTCTCCTCACTGTCAAAAAAAAAGAGAGAACTGCCCTCAACCCAAATAAAAGGAAAAATCTAAACATGCAAAAAAGAATTGTGTTCTGGAACAACATAAGTCATGTACAGCTTCCAAAAAGATGGTATTTAAAATTCTTGGTCTCTTGGCAAGCTACGTTTAAAATAGGAATGCTAAGTCAGATGAAGAATGTGTGTGTCTGCATGACAAAAGGCATTTCAAAAAATTCAAATACCTAAATACCAGGTTAAGAAGACTGTTACTAAAGTTTAACTTAAGCAGCTATTACTTTGTTTCAATTCTTGAATTTGTCAGCAGCTGCAAACAGTACCACATCTAACATAAAGATCTTTGTAACTATCATAGAGATCATAACAATAGAACAATATTGTGTTTATCACTGTGTGTACAGTATACTCATCGGTATCTAGCACATGGCAGGTATTCATTAAGTATCTGTTAAGCTAATCAATTAGCAAATTTGTGACACATTAACCAGCCAATAATTAATTAATCACTACATAAAACCTATTCTTTGGAAAAGCGCAGACCATTTATATTTTGATTTCTTATGTTTGGAGAAAGTTTATTACTGAGTGCCATGAAGGCTTTTATTCTAATTGGCAACACTGAATGGAAACACAATATAGAAAAGACTGGATAACGTAGATGAGCCAACAAGGAAGAGTAACAGTCATGTTGGTAGGAATTATAAACCAAACATGAAGGATATAATGGAATTTTAACCAGCTTTTCCCCTTTTGATTAGGTATTTATAATAAAGTAAATAACTACTAAATGGAAAGAGAAAATCCAATGCAAGTGATATACAGGCAAAGGGAAGAAAGGAGTCTACACAAACTAATGTCAATTCTTCTGAAGGTTCTTGTGGTCAAGTCTATCCAAAAACCTCATTATGACTGTCTGGTAAGTACTACTCCAATACTACACTCACATATTTGCCATCTAATTTTAGCTGGGTTATTCTTTATATCTGATATGTGAAAATCAAATGAGACATCATTTTAAGATCATTGTAGGATTAACTATATTTCATAGATATTTAAAGCTGAGATAATAGATCCAGCATCATGGTTTTTAGCATATTCCGTATTTTTGGTAAGAAAATTATCTCTGAGAATGCAGACTCAAATACTGGTATTAGGAAAAATGAGACAATCTGTTGTGGGAATCTCACTTCATATTTTTAGCTTTTAAAGCTAACAAACACAGGGCTGTTCAGCACACTCATGGAAATAACAGGTCATTGAGCCTAAATGCAGACTTGTGTGACCAATACCTACTACTGCTACTCCTGGGGGTGTGGTGGAGGGACGGTACCAGACAGTAACACCATGGAGGGAGTTTGGAAATAGAAAATACAAGACAGGGGTGCCTGGGTGGTTCAGTGGGTTAAAGCCTCTGCCTTCGGCTCAGGTCATGGTCCCAGGGTCCTGGGATCGAGCCCTGCATCGGGCTCTCTGCTCCGCAGGGAGCCTGCTTCCTCCTCTCTCTCTCTCTGCCTGCCTCTCTGCCTACTTGTGATCTCTGTCAAATAAATAAATAAAATCTTTAAAAAAAAAAAAAGAAAATACAAGACAGAACACACCCTTCAGAAAACTTTTGAGACTTGTCCTGTTCCACCAGGGCTCTGAAACTGGCTTCACTCAGAGTATGGAGAAACAAACAGCAGGAGAAACTCATACACAGGCCAGTGTCTCTCAGACCAGGCAAAGGCCTGCCAGCAGTACTTGGCCGGTACCCTAGGGTAGTGGCTTAGCCTGACCCTGAGTTCAGAGTAGAAAATGGCTATTTATTGTACACCCTGCCCTCTTCACTGTAGAGGCAGTGGATCATGTGTCAGGGACAAAGGCAAGTTGGGTTTACTGGGGTTTCTCTATACCGGGCAGATGGCAAGCCTTCCTGGTTCAGATCACTTCCGTGGGGTTGTGCCAAAAACATGCTCACATTCCCTCTGTTTGCCTAAGCTGCCTCTCCCCTCACCCTCCCCTTCCCCCTCAACCAACCACTGAAACACTTCCTCAAAACCTCTAGAGTCCTGAGGGGATATATGAAAATCACTAGTTTAGATTAACCCTCAACCAATCTCTTGTAGAGAGACCCTGGCAGTATCTTGTACACTTACAGTGCCACACTGTGTCCCAGGGGAACTTCTTCTCTCATTGGGCAAATGACTCTTAGAGAGTATTTCCCAATGCCAGGCTCAAATCTTCCTCCTTCTTCTTTTGGTTCAAGTTACGCCTCTTGACATTACATGGCATAAATCTTGTGCTATCCCTGTTTCTCTAATTAAATACTGCTCATCTGTCAACACCCATCTCAAATTCTACCTCTTCTGTGTTACCTGCCCTGACAACTTCTCCCACAGTGGTCTCTGTGTCCTCTGGGTTCCTTAAGTATTAAGTATACTTGTGTGGACCACGCCTCGGCATTTATGTTTTACAGTCTCAGCTATCTTTGGCACTCTTTATGCCTTCCTAACAGGAAAATATTCTCCTTGAGGTCTGGATAGTCTGTCTTTCTAAGATGTCTACTTTCTAACATCCCTTCAACATGTTGCACTGGGTAGATAACTATACACAAGTGTGCACAGGTCATCCATGAACTGGTCCTAACCACAATAATTTTTGCTTACTTCCTACCATTATTTCTTCAAAAAACCTCCACTGTAAACAAATCCAACTGCCAAATTGTATCCTATGTATTCCGCCTTTGCAAATAATATCTTTCTTTCCATCTCAACCTCTCTGCCACCAGGTCAGGGAATATTACTCTAGGGTACATGAACTTCTGGACACTGTACACAAAAATGTGTTTTTTTTTGTTTTTTTTTGTGGTAGAGAAGGTTTCACACTTTCATACACAATCCTCAAAAGAGTTCCATGACCCCTCACCAAAAGATGAAAATCTATTGTTAGGTTTTTTTTGCCTTAAGCAGACACTTAACCAAGTCTCTCCTTTTAAAAGATCAGATTTTGCCCCTGAACCAGTGAACCTCCCATTATTGGGAAGGACTTTTCAAGGCTCTGAATATCTATATATCAATTTTATGCCATTAATTTGACTGATTTATTACGTTCCTTGTGAAAACTTTAAAATTAGTATCTTTATCGTGGTATAATTCTTCTGCTAATTTTTCTTGGGTACAAACTCTCCAGATAACAGGTTCAGTGTCCTTTTGTTACACGTACTGCCTTGCAGGAAGCAGGTATCAAAAATAAAACTCCAGACGCAGATAAAGATGCTGAGTCATCTTCAATTTAAGTAGTGGATAGCAGCTGAATTCTACAGGTATATACCACAGCTGTGATATTGTTGGAGCTGGGGAAATGCCCCAGTGAGCTGCCACCTCACCTCTGCTTTACGAATATTTTCTCTGGCTTCATCTATTTTCTGTTCCAGCTCTGCTCGGCTTTGTTCTGACACTGCAACTCCATGACATTCCAGATCATCTAAAACCTATTAAAGAAAACAGGAAAATAATGACTGTTTTTTCTTTTTGTCTTTTTTTGCTTAAGTGATTACAGTATTCAGGTAACTTAACAGGCTTCAGTGACAAGTGGTCACAATTCCTCTTTTAACGTTTAATTTTTTTCACTTATTTGTTAATTTAAAAAAAACTTCTCAATATAATTATACAAAGTTGCAAAAGTAGTACAGAAAGTCCCCCCACCCCTTCACCCAAGGCAACAATTTATAGAACAATACTACAATATAAAAACGAGGAAACTGACATTGGCACAATCTACAAACCTTACTTGGATTGCATGTTTTGATATGCACACCTTCAATTTCTAAAAATTAAATGAATATAGGGCTGCCTGGGTGGCCCCATTGGGCTCAGGTCCTGCTCCAGCATCCTGGGATCCAACCCGCATTGGGACTCCCTGTTCAGTGGGGAGCCTGCTTCTCCCTCTCCTTCTGCCCCTCCCCTGTTCCTGCTCTCTCTAATACATAAAATCTTTTAAAAAAACTATATGCATACAAAGTACTGTTGTAAAACAATTAAAAAAAATGGCAGAAAGTCTCATATTTGTACATCCCACTATATGCCCCCCACCCCAGATAATTACTGTCCCATCAATTTACATGTATTTTTCTGAACTATTTCTTATGTATCTGATCCTAGAACTATTTATATGTAAAATATAACTTAGATATAGTAGTTATGGAATTTAAGATAGGGAGATTAGTAGTTCAATCTAATCATTATGACCCCTTATAAGCAGAGAACTTCCTCTGGCTGGAATCAGATGAGAGACCAGCCAAAAAGGAAGTCAGGGAGTTGATTCCAAGCACGGGAAGGATTCAGTGCATCATTGCTGGCTCTGAAATGTAGAAGCCCATGTGCAAGGATCAGAGAGAGTAGCCTCCAGGAGCTAAGGGGAGCTCCCAGATGACAGGAAAGATATAAGGACCTAGGTCCTATAGTTATTAGGAACTAGATTCACACAACAACCTGAATGAACTTATAAGTGGGTTCTACCCTAGAGGCCGGCCTAGCTAGCTAAAACAACGTGATTTTGGCCTTGTTAGAGCCTGAGCAGTAAAATCAGCCAAGCCCATCCAGATGTCTGACCTACAGAACTATGAGATAAAATATTTGCACTGTTTTAAGCTACTAAATTCATGGTAATTTGTTATGGCACATATAGAAAATGGACACAACTATCAAATACAATGTTTCCTCTAGGTTTCAGGAAGATATCCTTGTTAGGATGAAAAATTCTTTATCTTGCTGGCTATGACTTTTGTTTTATTTTTTAATCACTAAGAGATAATTTTATCATTTGATTTTTTGGTAATTATAAAAATAATCATAGAATTTTTCATCTTTATTTGGTAAATGCAGTTTATTATGCTGATAAATTTTCTAGTGTTGAATCGTCATGGCACTCTAATTAGTCATGTGCTTAAAATATAACTAGATTCATTTTTATTAAATTTAGCATTTTTATAAGTTTGTTACATCTTTGTTAGAAATCAATAGACTATGTATGTGTGTGCCTACTTCTAGACACTCTTTTTTGTTCCATTTATCTGTAAGTCCATTCTTACACCAATACTACATCTTGATTTCTGTAGTTTTATGTCTTGAAATGAGGTAGAGTAATCCTTCCATTTTTTTTAAAGGTTTTACTTATTTGAGAGAGAGAAAGCACAACCGGAGAGGGAGGAGAGAGGGACAAGCAAACTCCCTGCTGGACAGGAAGCCAGGTCCCTGAGATCATGAACTGAGCTGAAGGCAGACACATAACTAACTGAGCTACCCAGGTGCCCCAGCCCTACAGACTTTTTTTTTTAAGATTTACTTTATTATTTTGAGAGAGAGTATGTGCAAGCACATGCACATGGGGGGTGGTGTGCAAAGGGTGAGAGAGAGAGAATCCCAAGAAGACTCCATGCTCAGCACAGAGCCCAACGCTTAACTAAGCCATCCAGGCATCCCAGCCCTCCAATTTTATTCTTATTTTTCAAAATTGCTTTAGCTATTTTAGATCATTTGCATTTCCATGTATGTTTTAGAGACATTTTGTCAATTTCTTGTGTTTGTTTGTTTGTTTGTTTTAAAGATTTTATTGGTTTGTCAGTGAGAGAGCAAGGACAGTGGGTCAGGCAAATGGAGAAGCAGGCTTCCCAATGAGCAGGGAAGAGGGAGAAGGAGGCTTCCCGCTGAGCAAGGAACTCTATGTGGGACTCGATCCCAGAGCCCTGGGATCATGATCTGAACTGAAGGCAGCTGCTTGACCAAATGAGCCACCCAGGTGTCCCAATTTGTCAATTTCTGTAAAAACTCCTGCTGGATGTTTGACTTGGATCGCACTGAATGGATTAGTTTGGAGATAACAGGTATTTAAAAAACAAATTAAAAAAGAGATAAACCAAAAAACAGACTCTAAATATAGAGAACTTGAGGGAAAGTAGGTGGGAGATGGGTGAAATAGGCTGTGGGGATGAAGAGTACACTTAATCATGATAAGCAATAAGTAATGTATAGAGTTGCTAAGTCGCTGTGTTGTACACCTGAAACTAATACAACATTGTATGTTAACTATACTGGAATTAAAATTAAAAACAACAACAACAACAAAAAACCCTTCAGTTCTCCATGTTAAAAAAATAAAAATAAAATAAAAACATTGAAACTTCTGTTCCATTGGTCTATGTCAGTCATGACAATACTACAATGTTTTGAATAATATAGGTTTGTAATAAGTTTTAAAGTCAAGATGTATGAGTCTTTCAACTTTGTTCTTTTTCAAGACTGTTTGGCTAGCCAGGGTTCCTTGAGATTCCATATGAATTTTGGGATGGGTTTTTCTATTTCTGCAAAAAATACTGTTGGGATTTTGACAGGAATTGCGCTGAATTTGTAGATCATTTTGGGTGGTATGGTCTTTTTTTTTTTTTTTTTGGGTATTGTCATCTTAATATTATCTTCCATTCCATAAACACACAATGTCTTTCCATTTATTTTTATCTTATTTAATTCCTTTCATCAGTGTCTTATAGTTTTTAGTGTATAAGTCATTTGCCTCCTTGGTTAAGTTTATTCCTAAGTATTTTATTCTCTTTGATGGTATTGTAAATGAAATTGTTTTCTTAATTTCTTTTTTGGATTGTACATTCTTAGTGTATAAAATGCAACTGATTAGGGAGCCTGGGTGGCTCAGTTGATTAAGTGTCTGCCTTTGGCTCAATCATGATCCCAGGACCCCATGATTGAGCCCCCCATTGGGCTCCCTGCTCAATGGGGAGTCTGCTCCTCCCTGTTCCTGTGCTCTTTCTTGCTATTTCTGTCGCTCTCTCTCTCCCTCAAATAAATAATCTTTTTAAAAAATGCAACTAATTTTGGGCGCCTGGGTGGCTCAGTTGGTTAAGCGACTGCCGTCGGCTCAGGTCATGATCCTGGAGTCCTGGGATCGAGTCCCGCATTGGGCTCCCTGCTTGTCAGGGAGTCTGCTTCTCGCTCTGACCCTCCCCCTTCTCATACTCTCTCTCTCAAATAAATAAATAAAATCTTAAAAAAAAAAAAGCAACTAATTTTTGTGCATTAGTTTTATATTCTGCAACTAGGCTGAATTTGCTTACTAGCTCTAATAGGGGTGTGTGTGTGTGTGTGTGTGTGTGCGTGTAACATCATTTCATTTGCGAACAGAGATAATTTCACTACTTTCTTTTCAATTTGGATGCTTTTTAATTCTTTTTCTTGCCTAATTGCTGTGGCTAGAACTTCTAGTATTATAATGAATATAAGTGGCAAAAGGGGGCATCCTTGCCTTGTTTCAGTTTGGACAGTTTCTATTGCTATATATACTTTTAAGCTCCTTGTATTTTTTTTTTGTGCCATCCAATCTATTGAATTTTTCATTTCAAATACTGTATTTTCAGCTCTCAAAGTTTCATTTGGTTCTTCTATACATTTTCCTTTTGTGTCTTTGATATGTTCATGTTTGTTTCCTTTCAAATCCTTGATTTTTTTACTGTTCTAAAGTCCTTACTTGCTAATTCCATCATCTTTGACATTTATGGGTCTGCTTCAGTTGATTTTCTTCCTTTGGTCATGGGTTATATTCTCTTGCTCCTTTTAATGTTTAGCAAATTTGACATTGTGAATACTATGCTTTTTTTTTTTTGAGGGGGGGGGAAGGGCCAAGGGGCAGGGAGAGAGAAAAGAGAAAAAGAGATCTTAAGTGGGCTCCATGCCCAGCACACAGCCCAATGTGGGGCTTGATCTCACAACCCTGAGATCATGACCTGAGCCAAAATCAAGAGTGGGACATTTGGGAATACCTGGGTGGCTCAGTCAGTTAATCATCTGCCTTCACGTCAGCTCAGGTCATAATCCCAGGGTCCTGGGATTGAGTTCGGCATCAGGCTCCTTGCTCAGTGGGGAGTCTGCTTCTCCCTCTGCCTGTCGCTTGTGCACTTGGGATTGTGCTCTCTCTCTCTCTCTGATAAATAAATAAATAAAATCTTAAAGAAAAAGTGGGATGCTTAACCAACTGAGTCCCTAGGTGCCCCATGAATACTATGTTACTGAATACTGGATTTTATTTCCTTCCTGTGAAGAGTAGATTTTTAAAATTTTTCCTGGCAGGCAAATAAGTTACTTGTGGATTAGTTTGACCTTTTTGAAGCCTGTTTTAAAGCTCTGTTAGGTTAGTTCTAAAGTAGCCCCACTGTAAGACAAGTTAGCCCTGGAACCACTGTATGATCTTTTTGTAGTCTCCTGAATGCCCCAGGTGATCCATGGGACGTCTCAACCTTTGGTAATCACAACTTGAATGTATCCTAGACCTATGTGACCTCTGGGAATCCTTCAGGTTATCTCTGTCAGTCCCTACCCCGTATTGTGGAACTTCATCATATGCACGTGTGGTTTAGTATTCACCAACAGAATGAAGCGGGGACCTATGTCGATTTTTGGATTCTTTCTCTGCATCTCCATATTGTCTGGTACTTTGCCCTGAAATTCATGCCACTTCAGCCACTCTGAACTCTGATATCTGTCATCTCAACTCTGAGTCTGTGGTGCCCTGCTTAAGTTCTCCCTTCCCGCCCTGCAATATAGAAAGTGCCTTTAGGCAGAAAACCCAAGAGGTCATATGGCTACTAATTTCATTGGTTTTTTTTTTTTTTTAAAGTGGGATCCCATGGTAATTTATTATGGTGCTTTATCATGGCCAAAAGCAGAACTGGTTTCAGTATTAAAAAACCCCTTGGGCGCCTGGGTGGCTCAGTGGGTTAAGCCTCTGCCTTTGGCTCAGGTCATGATCTCAGGGTCCTGGGATTGAGTCCCATGTCAGGCTCTCTCTCTGCTCAGCAGGGAGCCTGATTCCCCCCACTCTCTCTGCCTGCCTCTCTGCCTACTTGTGATCTCTCTCTGTCAAATAAATAAATAAAATCTTAAATAAATGAATAAAATAAAAAACCCCTTTATTTTGTTGCTTAAATTATACCTTACTAGATTAAAGCTTATCATAGCTCATGTTATTAAGAAATGGAAAAGTTGTTGAAATCTGCCTGTATTTATCTCCTAGTGGAAAGATACAATATGCCTTGACAACAAGGTGAAAAAGCAGACATATTTTTAATATTTGAACATTTATTTTCAAATATAATAGAGCATTTATTTTTATTTTTTTAAAAGATTTTATTTATTTATTTGACAGACAGAGATCACATGTAGGCAGAGAGGCAGGCAGAGAGAGAGGGGGAAGCAGACTCCCCGCTGAGCAAAGAGCCCTACTCGGGGCTCGATTCCAGGACCCTGAGATCATGACCCAAGCCGAAGGCAGAGACTTAACCCACTGAGCCACCCAGGCGCCCCTATAGTAGAGCATTTTAATGAAAAAAGTCTCTTATGTGTTTAACATTTTGAAGTATAAAGCTGCAGTAATTCATCTAATTACTATTTATTGGCTATATGGTAGACAGAGAACTTGTCTCTCTAGTTCACAAATTCTTTGAGATAAACTGTGTTAGAGAAACTGCACTCAAGAAGCCTCATCTCTCTATGAATCTCATTTACATGACCAGATTCTGAAATTTATACTGTAGTCTGACACCAGGTTTGGGAGGATTTGGGGTAAAGAGGGGAGTTTTATTTTGCATGCAAGAGGGATGTAAACTGTTATAACCAGAAGGTAGACTGGAAGACTGTGGGTTTTTTTTTTTTTTTTTAAAGATTTTATTTATTTGACAGAGATCACAAGCAGGTAGAGAGGCAGGCAGAGAGAGATGAGAAAGCAGGCTCCCTGCCGAGCAGAGAGCCCGATGTGGGGCTTGATCCCAGGACCCTGGGATCAGGACCTGAGCTGAAGGCAGAGGCTCAATCCACTGAGCCACCCAGGCTCCCCAAGACTGTGTTTTTGAAAAAAAAAAAAAATTACTACAGTATTTCCCATTCCACATATTCTTCTAGAACCTTGCTATTTCCCTACCAAGAAGTGGAGCTTATGTTCTCTCTCCCTGAACCTCAACACGAGGCCTTTGTGACTGCCAGTTAACAAAAAAATGACACAGTAATAACATGTTATTTCTGAGACTAGACCAGAAAAGATAACATAGCTCCTACTTGGCTCATTCTTGGGACTCAAACCTTTGGGGCCCTGTGCCACCATGTAACAGCTAAGCTGAAGCCACTGTGCTGGAGAGACCACAGAGAGACCAAGATGCATGAAGAGCTCCAGCTGTTCTAGTTGCCAGCTGTCAAGTCCTCCTGTTCCAAGCACCAGATATTTCAGTGGGGAGGCCTGTGAGGTGACTTGAGCACCAGTCACTATCTGACTGTAACTGCATGGGAGACTCCCAAGTGATAAGTGGCAAGCTAAGTCCATCCAATCTCCAGAGTGCTAAGAGACAATTAAAAATGCTCTTTTTTGTGGCATTAAGTTTGAGGTGTTTTGTTTTGCAGCATTAGATTAGTGGAACATTGAACTCAGGATCCCTGTGAGACAGTAAAAAGAAGTCAAAGCAGGCAAGAGAATATATGTATACACAGAAGAAAGGTCTAATGTTGGAGATAATAATTTATGATTTGTGGTAAGTGAAACCATGGCATTGGTTGAGAGTGCCTAAATGAGAATAAAGAATAAGAAAGCCTAATATAGAACTCTAAGGAATTTAAATATTTAAATATGAAGTGGAGAAAAAACCCATCAAAGAATATAAGAATGGCTAGAGAGGCAGAAGGAAAACCAGGACAATGTTAATTCATGGGTAACTAGAGAAGAGGGTGTTTCAACACAAAGGGAGTTGTCGATTATGATGAAACTGCCAACAGGTTTTGAGAAATAAAAGTGTCCATTTTGGTTCACCTCCCCTTCCAATTTCCCTCAACTCCCTTCTCCTCTCCATCTCCCTATGTCCTCCATGTTATTTGTTATGCTCCACAAATAAGTGAAACCATATGATGCTTGACTCTCTCTGCTTGACTTATTTCACTCAGCATAATCTCTTCCAGTCCCGTCCATGTTGAGAAAAAAGTTAGGTATTCATCCTTTCTGATGGAGGTATAATACTCCACAGTGTATACAGACCACATCTTCCTTATCCATTCATCCGTTGAAGGGCATCTTGGTTCTTTCCACAGTTTGGCGACCGTGGCCATTGCTGCTATAAACATTGGGGTATAGATGGGCCTTCTTTTCACTACATCTGTATCTTTGGGGTAATTACCCAGTAGTGCAATTGCAGGTTCATAGGGAAGCTCTATTTTTAATTTCTTTTTTTTAAAATTTTTTAAATTTTATTTTTTTCTTATTCTATTTTTTTAAATTTTTAAATTTATTTACAGCGTAACAGTATTCATTGTTTTTGCACCACACCCAGTGCTCCATGCAATCCGTGCCCTCTCCAATACCCACCACCTGGTTCCCCCAACCTCCCATCCCCCACCCCTTCAAAACCCTCAGATTGTTTTTCAGAGTCCATAGTCTCTCATGGTTCACCTCCCCTTCCAATTTCCCTCAACTCCCTTCTTCTCTCTAACTCCCCATGTCCTCCATGCTATTTGTTATGCTCCACAAATAAGTGAAACCATATGATAATTGACTCTCTCTGCTTGACTTATTTCACTCAGCATAATCTCTTCCAGTCCCGTCCGTGTTGCTACAAAAGTTGGGGAGTTGAGAGAAATTGGAAGGGGAGGTGAACCATGAGAGACTATGGACTCTGAAAAACAATCTGAGGATTTTGAAGGGGCGGAGGGTGGGAGGTTAGGGGAGCCAGGTGGTGGGTATTAAGGAGGGCACGTATTGCATGGAACACTGGGTGTGGTGCAGAAACAATGAATTCTGTTATGCTGAAAAGAAATTAAAAAAAAAAAAATAAGCCAAAGGGTAGTGACCTGACAGAGCCATGAAGGGAGCAAAATTAAGGGCCAGCAATGAAAAAAGTATATGATAGGAAAAAAAAGAAAAAGCAATTAGTGCAATTCAGTGCTCTTTATCATGGGCCTATGTAAAATCTTAAAGGAACTTAATATCTGCAGTAAGAAGGCAACAAGGGAAGTGTGAGCTCAAACCTTTGGAGGAAAGGGCGTCTGAAGATGAGAATCTGAAGTGTACACAGACAAAGGGATATATATATTCATGTGCTAACGGGTCTCAAGAACACTTAAAGATGTGTACCCGAAATAAACAGGATAACTGGAAAAAATGAAAATGTATTTTTTATTAGCAAAGCCCATTTATAAAGCTAAGATTACATCATGCAGATTGTTCTCCCATATCTCAGCATCCTGAAAGATGCCTGCCTCAGCTTATTTCTAATAATTAAAATAAATGAATGACCAGAAAAAAAAAAAGTGTCCATTTTGGATTTAGCAACATAGACCACTGGTGATTTTGGCAAGTGAAGTCTGTATGAAGTGTGAGGGAAGGGAAAGTAGGAAAAGTCCAAATATTATGGGCTAAAAAATAAGTGTGAGGTTAGGAAACCTAGACATGAATAATTCTTTTAATAAGCTGGATGTGAAGGTAAAGAAAAAGTTATAAATAAATGGAAATTATAAAAAGTTTACTATACCTTGTGCTTAGAGTTTAGCCTTGAATATACATTTTTTTGGTGTTTAATTTTAGTTTTTAAATTTTTAATTTAATTTTATTTAGCTCTTTTTGTTAAGTAAACTCTGTGCTCAACATGGATCTTGATCTCACGATCCTGTGATTGAGGGTTGCATGCTCTACCGACTGAGCCAGCCAGGTGCCCCTTAAAGATATACTTTCATGGACTCTACAGTTAAGTCTTCAAAAATTTTATCTCGGTCATTAAAAGCTTAATTCAACACAGGCATGTCTCTGAAAGACGGTAATATACTATCACTAGCTTTTCTTAGAAAATTTTATGGCAAAATAAATTACTATGTTGCTGCTTGAAACGCTTAAGGAATTTCCAAGCTAAGTAGATAGCTGAGAGCATACTGCTGAGTGGCTGAAATTACAGAAAAAACATAAAGATATTTTTCACATTAATAAAACTCAACTCCTTAAATTGGTTTGACATTAGCTAAGTGTCACCTAAGACTCTATTATACTTACCCGCTGTTGGTGAACAATGTTTTTGTGCTCACGTGCCACACGTGTGGCCCATTTTCGAGCCTCCTTGTTTAGACTGTGCTCCTCTGTGGTCCCAGTTTCCGATTCTAATTGTCGGCTCTACAACATAAGAGAGAACAGAGACCGAACATCATTATGCCTATTGAAATCACTACTGTTTGGAGGTGGACCAGAGAGCCTTCACTTAATCAGCACTCAAAACAAGCCCTGCTCCACTACTGTGGGAAGCAATGTCTCATATCAGAACATTAGCAGGATGGTATGAAACCATAAATGAACACTGGATTTTTCAGTTTGCACTGTTTAATATTGGAGCTTCACCTCTAATACTGCGGACTGATCCATTTTGGATGTGAAAAAAGCTAGCTAAACAAAGAAAAAAAAAAGTATTTATGCCAACTTACCATGACACTAAAATGGTTACATAGGTAAAATGGAAACAACTCAATTGTTTTAATGGGATTTAAAAAAAGAATCAATGGATAAAAGTGAAGAGAACAAAACAATACAATAACACAACCTCTTTGTCTACAAAAATACTGGGCTTATTTTTTTTTAAAGATTTTATTTATTTATTTGACAGAGAGAGAGAGATCACAAGTAGGCAGAGAGGCAGGCAGAGAGAGAGGGGGAAGTAGGCTCCCTGCTGAGCTGAGAGCCCAATGTGGGGCTCAATCCCAGGAACCCGAGATCATGACCTGAGCCGAAGGCAGAGGCTTTAACCCACTCAGCCACCCACGCACCCAAGATACTAGGTTTAAATTATTAAATTAGTTTCAGGTCCATCACCAATTCATTAAAAACCCTCAAACTAGGTTTTGCCCTTCCTCTGGACTTTAATATCATACGAGAGGGGTGCTTCATTAAATGATCAATAAGGGTTTCTTCTAGCCCTAAAATACTGCTATTCTGTTTCACAAAGGACAAACTGCAAAATTTAAATTAGCAGTATTAATAGTTAGCCCCTACTATACAAAGTATCGTGAAAAGTGCTTCACATAACTTTTATAACAACTTCATGAGGTGATTCATATAGCCATCTTATAGAAAAGGAAACTGAGGCTCAGATGTTAAAATGTCTAGTGTCTACCAGATATTACATGTTACAACTCTGATTTATACAAGTCTGATTTCAGAATTAGAGCTCTTAACCACTAAACTATTTTAATTTTTTCTAAACTCTTAAGAACCCATGGAAAAAAACATCAAATAATTGGGAAAACAATCTCTTAAATATGAATTAATCCAAGAGGATTTTAATACAAAAAATAAGCAAAATTTTACAGTGGGAAGATCTTGGAAAACTGACTTTTGCAAGGCCACACAGCTCAAAATTGGAAGAGTAAGTAGAATTTGGCTGTATTAAAAACTTATTATTTCTGCTGGGGGGATTATAAGCAAGGTTCAGAAACTTTTACTCTATGCAGACATTTCAACTAAAGCTAGATTATACAATGATAAATGCACTGAAACAGAGCAAAAGAATCAAAATAAAAATCTAACCAATTTCACAACTGATTCATTCTTTGGGCTATTAGAAATCTGGGACCCATCTTTATTATTGTATTTTGCTTTGTAAAATACAATATTTTGTAGGATCTAGGCATTTACATTTTAATCCATTCTCAGAAGTCAAGGTTTATAATGTTAAAAGGTGGATGCAAATTGCAAATGCAATCTACATTAACCAGAGGAATCTAATGTATAAATGGAATGCAAGAAATGTGTATTCTGAAGAGCCCAGGCATAGGTTTTTAAGTCAGACAGACTTAGTGTTCATTCTATGTCCTTTATTATCTTTATGATATTGGACATGTTTTTAATCTGAGTCTTAAGTCACATTTGAAAATTGGTGAAAATGCCAATCTCATAGGGGTTGTTAAGATAAAAGTAGCTCATATTATAAACATTCTCTTACACTAACTATATAATTAAATATCCAATAAGTGGTAATTGCTAATGCTAAACACCCAGTTGAAAATAACTTGAAACAAAATATTGTTAATATTAGTAAAAAATTTCACATAATTCCTAGGTTCTTGCTAGCCCAAAGAATGAATTAGAAACAAGACTGAAGGTATATTGAAAGATCAAGGCAGATCTCAAACAGAATGAACTTATACAGAACAGAATTGAGGAGAAAGAAGACAACTGATAGAGAAATTATATTTTTATCACTGAGCAACATTTTAGGAATAGGTAAGTGTGTTAAATGTGTACTGGCTACAGACAGGTCACAGCCCTAGTTGCTCACACATCATCTCTACCTTTTCACTGAGTATTTCCTGTGCTTAAGAGCTGGGGAAGTATAGATAGGGCCTTTTCCCCTTTCTCTTTGGGTTTATTATTCCTCAGATGGGAGTGTCCAAAGATTAGGACAGACAACAAATGCCACTGACTGGGAGATGTGATTCTGTGATTCAAATTCAAATTAATTTTTTTTCGTGAATTCTAAAATCAAGCCATGGAAAGAAATGTGGAAGCTACCTATAACTCAGGGTTTAGACAAATGAAAATTTCATACAAGGCAAACACAACCCAGATGTTAAACAACACACAGAGAAATGTTCTAATGCCACCTCTACCATCCAAGATTGTTGTAAATCAAGATCTAGTGTAGACCAGATGGTGGTGTTAGCGGTGGCTGATTCTACCAAAGGAACTGCTAGTGACTGCTTCTTTTTGAAATGCTAGCTAATTTGATCCCTAGTTCAAACTCTTAACATTTTTCCTTTACTTCTTAAAAATGCATTTGAAACATAAGAGAATAATAACATATATAAGCTATTAAGCACAACATTTTAAAGCACATTGCTATCTGCCTAAAGCAAAATATGAGAATTTAAAAATTATGTATCAAAAAGCACTATACCCTAGCTCTGAAAAAGTTCACTTATTGAACTTGATTATTTTTAAAAGAGACATATGTAATAATACCACAATTCTCAGAAAAATGGTGGCACAAAAATAATTCAAATAAATTAAAAACTGAAGAGAAATGATATAAGTACTTTCCTAGCAGCCTTCTTTTTTTTTTAAATTTGACATAGAGAGAGATTACAAGCAGGCAGAGCATCGGGCAGAGATAGAGGGGGAAGTAGGCTCCCCACTGAGCAGAGAACCCGATGCGGGGCTTGATCCTAGGATCCTGAGATCATGACTTGAGCTGAAGGCAGAGGCTTAACGCACTGAGCCACCCAGGCACCCCTTCTATCAACTTTTAAGTATAGGACTGGTAGTTTTTCATTTGTCATTTGTCAACTTGGGTATTTGACAAGTTAGGTCAACTAAATGTGATTCTTGAGATCTTTGGAAACACCAGATTTTAGAAATCATACACATTTTAATAAAAAAAAATTACAGAAGCAGATGGGTCTTTTTCCGTTCCCTCTGAGTAAAATAGCTTCCTTATTGTTTTTTGTATTGTCCTTCAAATCTCAGGTCACACGTATAGGGGGAGGGGCAGAGGGAGAGAATCTTCAAGTAGACTCCTCCACTTCAAGTAGAGCACAGAGCCCAACACTGCTGAATCCCAAACCTGAGAGCTCATCATGACTTGAGCTAAAACCAAGCCAGACGACTGACTGAGCCACCCAAGCGCCTCAGCGGTTACCTTTAAACAGTGACAGTTCAGGTGTAAACTTTCTACAGCATTCTTTTTTTATAATTAGAAAACTATACAGCTATGTTAATTTTTTCTAAAAGGGTATTATTTATTGCATATTTAAGCTCTGTGCTAACTGCTTTACAAACATTATTTAGCTCTCAAAATAATCCTAACAATGATTCTCAATTTATAGGTATGGAATTCTAGGCTTAGAAAGGGTATGTGTCTTTTTTTAAAAGCCAGTATGTGGTGAATATGGAGCTTGTATTGAGTTCTCTTTGACTTTAGAGTCCTTGCTACCTTACAACTGTATTGTCTCACTAATTGTTCTATATAGTTAATACCAATATTGATCAAATAAAGGCAGTAATATTGAAGAAGATATTGTTAAAATACAAATTTCCTTTGAATGAAGCTTTGGCTAGGCCATTTACTCAGAGGTAAGACAGCTTTTGCTTTCACTTCATTTTTAGAAAAACAAAAGCCATGTTTCATATGAGTTTAAAAAGGCCTTCAGAGGCTTAGCAATGTTAATTTTTTTTGAAAGTTCCCAATTTTTTTACAGAATATAAATACTAGTCTTTTCAAATTTATAAAGTTATTAAATAACTTTAAAGAACTACATGACAGAAATTAATATTCTACTATTCTAGATATAACAGTTTTTAAGTCATCTTAATTATCTGTCTTAAGATATGATTTCAGTTCACTTTAGGATTAACATAAGGGCATAGAAGTTAAGACAGGCATCTGAGCATATGCTCAGAGGGCAAATTGAGTAGGGATAGAACAGATGATTTCATACAAGAAACACTGTCATAATTTTTCAAGTCTGTTACCAAAATATAACCATGTGAAAGACAGAAAAAGAGATGGTCATACATAATGAATGAAAACTAGCATTTACATAGCAAAATACTAGCATTTCAACCTAATTTCAAAAGATAATGTTAGGTTGTCAAGCCAATGTCATATGCCAAGAACAATCCAGTTATTAACCCTTATTCAAGGGATTTGTGCTAGTATTTTACAGCTTATTGGTATGTATTTATTGTGTTAAATATTTAATCCACTTCAGTTTTTATGAAATTTAATAATATATTGTTAATTATTTCAAGAAAATTATTTTTACTTGTTTTACTCTTCAAGTAAAAAGCATCTGGATCTGCATAGGTTATTATATCTCTAGTACTCATGTTTATACCGGTTCATGGTCCTATAATTTTGAAATTCACAATGCTCTGAAAAATCACAGGCGTTTTAGGTAAGTTTGGAGCCACAGCTCAGGTGTGGCAAAATTTGACTTGAACCAAAGAGACGTTATTTATAGTTTTTATTTATTTCACTTGGTATAACTACTCAAATGTTTTACTGCAAAAATACTATGCTTGATCATGAGGTCCTTCCCCTTGTTTAGGGTGTTATACAATATATGGTATATGGATCACCCTTCTAAAACCTGAAAAAGTCTGTTACTTTGTTTTTTTAAATGTTTTATTTTTAAAGTAATCTCTATACCAAACATGGGGCTTAAACTCACAGCCCCAAGATCAAGAGTCCCATGGTCTACCAACTGAGCCAGTCAGGTGCCCCTAAAAATCCAGGATATATCTATGTTATTTTATTTATTCATTTTCAAGATTTTATTTTTAAAAAATATGGAGCGCTTCATGAATCTGCGTGTCATCCTTGCACAGGGGTCATGCTAAACTTCTCTGTATTGTTCCAATTTTAATATATATGGTGCTGAAGCGAGCACTGAAAAATTTTAAGTTTTGAAACACATCTGACCTGAAGGCTTTTGTTGGGAGACTGTGAACCTCTAAGTCACATATTTTAAATATATCATACAACTTGGAAAGGAGTGAAGCAGTGCTCTTCATGAATCATAACTTATTCTGACTATACTCGAAGAGTAGCAGGAGCTCACAACTGGGTTGAGAGTGCGTAGTCCCTCTGGGAAGCAAACGGGAGCTATTAGGTATCAAAGGTAAATTTAAGTGAAAAACCTGTCCTTCAGTCATGCCATGAAAACAAGACAAAAAAACAACAAAAAACAACAACAAAACCACTGTTTCTGACGCTCTCTAGATATATCTAGAGCCTGACTGGTTGGAACAGCCACAGGAGGAGTACGCCTTTACTCTGGCAGCTCTCACAGAGATTCTGCTTTAAGCACTATAATCACAGGCTAAATAAAAAAGTGAACTCCCAGGCTCTTTTGTGTCGGTAACCTTACCAAGGCATCTGTGGGAAGCTCTAGATACCTATAGATGGTTAGAGAATGCATCAAATCCAGAGAAAGCACAAAGACTCATTATATAGATGGTAGGTTTTCTATGAAAAGCAAGTAAGTCCTTTTTGAAAGACTGAAGAACTTAGGACAAGCCCCTCTGAACACTTGACTGCCAGCACTGCTGTTTCTGGAGAACAACACTTTAGTCTATAATCAGAGCCTTTCATTTTTGGATACCGTGGTCGGTATATGTATAGAAGGATGGTACCTACTTACTCACAAGGAGGATTTTCCATAAATTCTCTATCACAGTGCTTTCACGTTCATATGCCAATGCTATAGGCAATACAAGACTTCCATCAGCAGATAAAGCCACTCACTAACAATGAGAAATTTGAAGTAGTTTCCCTGTATAGTATACTGGTCCCATATAGTCTTTACAGACAAGGTTAACTTTTGGTAAATATTTTTTTTCTTAGTTTTATTGAGAAATAATTGACATACATCACTATATAAGTTTAAGGCATATAGCATGTTAGTTTGATTTAAATGTATTGTACATATTTTTAATAAATGCATAAAATGCCCCGCTTAGCAAAAATTTAACGTGCAAAAGTCCTGAATTACAGCAAGTGGCCATTTTACTTAATATTTAATCTTTAGATGGTAGAAATATCACAACAATAAATAACAGGAAAAGATCATACATCAGAAATTTGTCAGCTATTTTTTTTTAAAAGACTTTATTTATTAGAGACAGAGAGAGAGAGAACATGCACACAAGTGGGAAGAGCTGCAGAGGGAGAGGGAAGCAGGCTCCCCACTGAGCAAGGAGACCCATGTGGGACTTGATACCAGAACCCTGAGATCATGACCTGAGCCAAAGTCAGCCACTTAACTGACTAAGCCACCCAGGGACCCCTGTCAACTATTTTTTATATTTGTGATACTATGATAAAAATGTCAGCTTATGCTATCTGTGAAGATCTTGTTATTTGCAGTTCAGGAAAGGTAAAAAGGAAAAAGTCTTCATATCCCCACCAGGAAATATGGGGGGAAAGTTTCCATAAGTTTTTCCTGCCTTAAATGCAAACATGTGTGTTTCCTGTATTATTCCCCATCCAGGTTAAATAGGATAGGAGATACTTTTCATTGGACATGAGGAAATGTCCTTAAGGGCACACATCACTATTTCTGGTAATGGAAGGGACAAACACTGAGGTGTATGTAGGGCAGAGGTGCCGAAAAGCTAAGAGGGGTGGGAACGGACACTAATTGTTAGCTACTGGCTGCTGTTTATTCCACACAAATTGCTTTTTAGGCTTACAAACTGTTAAGAAATATGTTGATGAGATCCACACTGTGGAATGAAAAAAGAACAGAAGTCCCAAGGGACTTTCAGTCAACTCAATAAGAGAGTTAAATGGGGGGTACCATGAATATAAAAGTGTTACAAGACTTCATAATCTTTATAATGTCTCCTATATTTGATATTTTGCTGTTTCCTATAGCAATTAGGGGCAATGCCTAAAAAAATAAAATATGCTTGTTTTGTGGGAAGATAGGGGAAAAAAAGACCGTCAACATTTATTCTGTATCTACTATGTGCCAGGTACTGAGTCAAATGCTTAAGTATCTCATTTAATTTTCAAATAGATTAAAGTCTTCAACATTTACATAGGAGAAGGCTGAATCAGAGAGGTTAAATATATATAAACATATAAATAAAATAAACACAGCCAGCAAATGGCACAGCCAGGATCTGACTCCAAAGCTCATGATTTCTCATTGTATGACACCTGGATTAATTTCTAAAACAAGTATGACCCATGTGACAGCTGAATGACTCTCCAAAATTGGGATCCTAGTATATATATGTACTTGTCATATAGAAAATCCTCTCTTTTGGGGGTTAGGGAAATTTTAGGGTACATCTCATATTCTTAGAATAATCCTGCATTAAAAACTCCTTTCAGCATAAACAATGAATTCTGTTACACTGAAAAGAAAAAAAAAAGCATTTCACAAAATAAGATACAAAATGGCCAATAAATATATATGTATACTCAAAATTAATAATCATACAAATATAAATTAAATGAAATATGGTATGCAAAATTAAAAAAAAAACAAACTCCTTTCAGCAAAGAAAGGTGAACATTACTCTTTTCAACTTTCTGGTATCATATGAAAAATGGTATTTGAGGATATAAAGAAAGGACACTGTAGAAATCAATAACTATATGGAAATAAAGGCAAGAAAATCAGTGTTAACCATGAGACAGCTACTAAGTTACTACATTAGATGAAACTTGCCACTGAACATTGTCACTTGTAATGATATTATAGTTAACACTAAGATCCCCAATCTAATTCTATGACTATACAAAATAGAAATAATTGCGTATTTATAAAGACATTTTGGCCAGTTTCTTCTGGTATATCACTCTAAAGCATGAATCAAAATAATCATATATTGAAATAAAATGATAACAAATTTCGATTTATCAGCAAGTAAAGATAAGTCAAAAAACAAAAAGGGTACAATCATTTCAAGCCTTAGTTAACTTTGACAGTAATATTGTGACTGTATGCTCTTATCTGGTTTTCAACTTCTGCAGGAAAAATATTACAATTTGAAATGGGTTATATTAAAAAAGGCTTCAGCTTCCCCTTGATAAAGGCAAGATTAGCTCTACAATTCTTTCCAACATGCCTCTCCAGGAAAACAAAGGTGCTTCAGACAAGATGAAAAATGAGAAGTTCAATCCTTTCACTATAACTAGGGAAGGAAATGCTTAACTTATATAGGAAAATGGAAAGCCCCAGTTTACACAATCAGTGGCCCATTACACACCCAAACACATTTTTAATCCCAATACCAGGTTCCACCCTTAACATGCAAACCCACACATCCCATCTCCCCCACCCTTGACCCACACCCCCATATACCTCAGCTATGGTCATTCTCAAAGCACTGACAGGGGAGAGCTCAATATCCACCAGTTGGGCAGCTTTTAAACTCTGCCCAGTAAAGATTGCACAAGGACAGAAAACAGCATAGTTAGAACTTTAAGGCAAACAGGGACATGCAGCTAAGAACATTTAGCACAGTGTCTAGAAACAGAATAGGATTTAGGATTGTAGCTGGGCCTTGAACAAGTGAAATGAGAGTCTACTGTTATTCTGATTTTTCTGAGGAAAATGGGCAAAGATAAAATACTCTTGAATTAGTTGCAATTTTAAGTCAAGCTTGGTGACCCTGTCCACACCCTGTATCTTCTAATGCTCTGCTTCATTCCTCTCAGGTAAAGAAGTCAAATTATAGGATGTCACTGAGTCATTAAGCAAAAGTTGATTGATTAAAAAAGGAACTAACATAAAGGGCAAGGGTGATAATCTAGAGGTAAATGCTGATTTCCTATATTTCTTTATATAGCCACGAACAGGGCTCCTTAAAATGTAAGAAAAGTAATAAAGATAACTCTAGTAAAGGTCTATTAAACTGATACCATGAAACTGTGATATCATAAATTCCCCTGGTTCTGATTCCATGTTTACTAAAAGAACTTACGAATATAATTTGACATCCCTCTTGGCTTGCCCACATTGAAAGAATGTGCTAGATATGCCAACATGTGCCTTCTTAACTTGCAGAAGTTGATTGTCTTTTTTTTATGTTATCAAATTAGCATTTTGGTTGTTTTTAATTCAAATAATGGCAAACATTTTTCATAAACTGAAGGACAAAATGCATGATTAATATCTGCTTTTTAGAATATTGCCAATTTGAGCATTTATGTTAATGCTCTGACATTCTAGGAAATCTGAAAGGAATGAAAAAGGGTCTGTAATTTTTTATAAAGCCAACCAAAATATGTGCAGGCACACATTCACTGTTCTGTTTATTGATTCTATTCTGGTTAAAATTTAACCACTGGTTTCTTTGGAAGGGTGTCTATGTGAAGAATTTCATGGATAGAAAGTATAAATTATGTTTGAATTGAAAAAAAATTTTAATGAATATTTTTTCTTCTTCTCTCTGTCAGTTTGCAGGTTTTTAGTTACATGTCTTAGAACTTAACCTCATTTAAGTTGCTAACATAAAGATACTGGGTTTTAGTCACATTTTAGAAAGGAGAAATGGCTGTTTCTCTGCATACTTACAATTTTGTTATGAAATTAAGGAGACACACTCAGCTTTTTCTGTCTAGTTCAAGGATAATAGTTATCTGAGCACAAACATAGCTTAAAAACAAATGGAATGAAAATCTGGAATTCCCTTACAGTATCGCTGTCACAGGGCTGGAACTGGAAAGGCTGGGGTTTGTGAAATACAGCATTCTCTTGTAAAAACAGCTGAAGATTATAGTCCCGTACCACCTAAAGAGAAAATAAAGTATCTTTAAGTCTTTAATAAAGTTATGATGTCGAGTAATTATATTTTAAAGTTTAAGATTTATTCTGCTGCTTTCCAAAAATGAGAAATCATCCAACACTATGTGATCAAAAGAAAATGGTAAGTACACATTTTTTTTCATTTTAGATAACAGTTGTTACTTATGTGTCCTATTTTCTCAATAGTCTAAATATGGAAAGTACTAGTTTAGAAACTAGCCCAGATTGTAGGACTAGATAATAGGCAATATTTTAAGACAGCAAAAAGATAGCAATTATGCAAAAAGTTGCTCTTTTTAATGAGGGCAGTGGGATGAAAGCAGGGAAGCACATTAGTCCCTTAGGTCTCTCCCAGCTATAAAGTTTTGTAGACCTCTTAAAGTCTGCTATATGCAGATTGTCACCTACTAGGAAACTTCCAGATAACCCCATCCATAGCATAAAATAGTATTAAAACAATTTTTTAAAGGTAGGCACCATGCTCAAAGTGGGGGGTTGAACTCATGACCCCGAGATCAAAAGCCACATGCTCTACTGACTGTGCCAGCAAACACTCTACAAAATAGTATTTTTATAGTACTTCTTGACATCATTTCTAGGAAATTACATTTTTTTTTAAGATTTTTTTTTTTCGTTTTAAACTAATCTCTATACCCAACTGGGGCTGGAACCTACAACCCCAAGATCAAGCAGTTGTGCACTCCACAGAGCCAGCCAGGTACCCCTAGGAGGTTATATTCTAACTACCATCTTAAAGTATACCAAGGAATTCAAATAGAAGGGGAACTCCAATACACAGAAGGCAGCAAAACAAATAGTGCAGAAAGACAGCCATCTGAAGAGACTTCACTGCACTATATACTGGGAAAGAGTGAAAATCAACAACATTTGATTTTTCATTTTGCTACAGGGCTTACCCTTCACTTATTTTCCATTAGCACCTCTGCCAGAGGATGGGCAGAAGAAAAGTTTAAAGTAGCTCTGTAGCTATACCTTAGTAGTTCTGGGAAAAAGAGTTTATTGAAGAGATAGAGAAAGGAGGGGTTATATTTTACATTTTATTTATCAGCACAAACCCAGTTCCCTACTGCCCATTCAACAACCATTTACTGAGAGAGCTTACCAAGCCCAGTGTTAAATGCAGAGGTGAGGGTAATATATAGATGAATAAAGATGAAACAAGGTTAGCATCTTCAAGGAATTTATAATCTGGAAAGTGGGAGAACCAGACAGTACACAATTAAATAGACTGTGGAAGTATGTAGAGGGTACTAGGAGAAACAAAAGACGGTGAGGAGAGCTTGGCAGAATTCTGTCAGGCAAGGCTGGCTGAATAAACGTATTCTCAAAGGGAAGTGCATTTTATTTTCCCTGGATTCCAGTTTTAAGCTGTGAAAACTCTTGATACACCTCTGAGAGCCTCATTAATCACCATGCAGAAAAAGCTAAAAGAGGATCACCCCTCTAGTTACAACCTTTTTAGATTTTTAACTTCATTATAACATATATAAAAGTAGAGACAACAAACCCACCTGCCTCTTCCACCCCCAACTATACTGAAGCAAGTCTCAGACATATCTTTTCATCCATAAATATTTCAGTATGATATCTAAAAGACAAGGACTGTTTTAAAAACCCTACCCATATTAAAATTCACAATAAATGCTTATAAAACAACCAGTAAGTGTTCAAGTTTCCCTGATTGTTTGATTATTTTTAAGTTTTTCGGATCAGGATCAAAATAAGGCGCCCACAGTGCAGGTGGGTGATGTTGCTTAGGTTTCTTTTCATATAGAGGCTCCTTCTTTCTTCCACCTCTCTTTTTCTCTCTTTCAGTTTGCTGAAGAAAACTGTGTTTGTCCTGTAGCATTTCCCACAGTCTGAATTTTGTTGACTGCATCCTTGTAGTTTTCTGTTTTCTGTATGTCCTATAAGTTGATGCTTGATTGCATTCAGGGTTTTTTTGTTTTGTTTCTTGCAAGGTGGTGTTTACTTCCATGAGAAGGCCTGCCTCTGATTTACCCCTTTTTTTATGATATTAAACACTAGAGTGGCCTGAATAGTGGCCCCTAAAAATGTATGTCCATGTCCTAAGCCCTGGAACCTGTTTATGTTACCTCATTTGCAAAAGGATCTTTGCAGATGTAACTAGATTAAAGATTTTGAAATCATTCCAGATTCCCTTGATGGGCCCTAAATCCAATGATAAGAATCTGTATAAAAGACACACAGAAGATAACACAGAAGAAAAGCCAGTGTGACCATGGTAGCAGAGATCAGAGTAATGTGGCCACAAGTGAAAGAATGCCTAAAGCTGCCAGAAGCTGGGAGAGCCAAGGACTGATTCTCCCCTAAAACGGTTTGAGGGCATGTAGCTATGCCAATCCTTTGATTTTGACTTCAGGGCTCCTGAACTCAGAGGGAATAAATTTCTGTTGTTTTAAGCCACCTAGTTTATGGTAATTTGTATAGTAGCCCTACGAAACTAATGTAACAGGCCTATGATGATAAATGCCTAAATCTGTTGGAGGATGCAAGAACTAGAGATTTTTTTCTCCTTTTTCTTCTTATTCTAAACAAGGAATTCAATCATTCCCTTTTCATTTTAGCTGGAATAATTTATGAAAGGAACTTTGCAAGGTGACTGTTTAATTACCTAGAGGTATAGTTTGTATAAGAAAGGCAAAATAAACAGTTAATTCTTTCCTTTTATTATCTAGTTTCCCAACTGAGTTGTTTCCCTAGAAACCTCCAAAGAATACTTAATTATAACTTTAATAAATTATTATTATGAAGACATTGCTTCAAAAATATGCAATGTGTTTTAGTTCACTGCAGTTACCATCAGTGATGCTAAAATTACCTCATCTTTGGCCAGTAAGATCGCATCCTGAGTCCTTTTGACATGACCTAGTAGTTTCTGATAATTTTGCTGGTTTCTTTGGTTTCTATTATGACAAATTTTTTAAGGTTGATCTATTTCATGCCCCAGACCTGGAGAATCGCACCTATTTTCCCTAAAAGCCTTGTCTCTTTCCCCCCATCCTTAAATGAGAAGAGAGAGTATTTAGAAAACAAAATCTGGACACTAGAGGTACTAGGTTAGTCACTGGTCTTTTTCTCAAAGACTTTATTTTGAAAGGAAGTCACAAGGAGATCCTATGTACCTCCCAATACTGGCATCTTGCATAACTATAGCAAATACGAGAATCAGGAAATCAACTTTGGTACAAAGGATAGAGCTTATTTAGATTTCACCATTTATATTAACTGATTTGGGTGTATGTGTGTAGAGGTCTATACAATTTTATCACATGTGTAGCTTCCTGTAACAGCACCCGAATCAGATGGTTAACTGAACCACCCCCCAGACTCCCTTATGCTGCTCTGTCGTAGCTATATCCACTCTTCTCATCCCTGATTTCTGGCAACCACGAACCTGTTGTCCAGCTCTTTAACATGTTATTTCACAAATATTATATGATGGACTCAGGCAGCACAGCTTTAAAAAAAATTATTTATTTATTAGAGAGAGAGAGAGAGAGAGAGAGTGCACAAGCAGGGGGAGAGCTAGAGGGAGAGAGGGGATCTCAAGCAGACTCCCTGCTGAGCACAGAGCTCAGCAAGGGCTTGATCTCATGACCCTGAGATCATGACCTGAACCAAAATCATGAGTCAGAGGCTTAACTGACTGAGCCATCCAAGCACCCGGGCACCTGTCTTTTTAAGATTTCCTTTTTATGGGGCACCTGGGTGGCTCAGTGGGTTAAAGCCTCTGCCTTCGGCTCAGGTCATGATCCCAGGGTCCTGGGATCGAGCCCCGAGTCGGGCTCTCTGCTCTGCAGGGAGCCTGCTTCCTCCCCTCTCTCTCTGCCTGCCTCTCTGCCTACTTGTGATCTCTGTCTGTTAAATAAATAAATAAAATCTTTAAAAAAAAAAAAAAAAGCTGCCCCAGTCGGTAAAAAATGATATTTCACTGTGGTTTTTATTTCCATTTCTCTAATGACTAATTATGTTAAACATCTTTTTATGTGCTTATTGGCCATTTGTATATCTTTTTTTTTCTTTTTAAAAATTATTTGAGGGAGAGTGAGGAAGCAAGCAGGGGGAAGGGCAGAGCAAGAGGGAGAGAATCACAAGCAGACTCCCCACTTCATGTGGAGCCAAAGACAGGGCTCAGTCTCATGACCTGTAAGATCAAGACCTGAGCTGAAACCAAGAACTGGACGCTTAATGCACTGAACTACTCAGGTGCCCCTGTATATCTTCTTTAGACAAATGTCTATTCAGGTCCTTTGCTCATTTTTAAGTTGGGTCATTTGTCTTTTTGTTGAGTTGTAACAGTTCTTTATATATTCTAGATTTTAAAACCTTATTAGACAAATGATTATAAATAATTTTAAACACTAAACAGAAAATAGTAATTATTATAAATAATTTTGCCCTCCCATGGGCTGTCCATTCCATATTCTTGATAATGTTCTTTGATACACAAAAGTTTTTCCTTTGAAGAAGTCCACTTATCTCTTTTTTTCTTTGGTTGCTTGTGTTTTAATATTAAAACTAAAAACTTATTCCCAATCCAAGGTCATAAAGATTATTACCTCTATGCTTACTTCTATAGTTTTAGGTCATTGACTCATTTTAAGTTAATTTTTTTCCTTTCTTTAAGATTTTGATTATTTATTTGACAGAGAGAGAGAGAGAGAGAGAGCAAGTGAGTACACAGGCAGGGGGAGTGGCAGAGGGAAAGGGAGAAGCAGAGCAGGGAACCTGAGGCTGGGCTCCATCCCAGGACCCTGGGATCATGACCTGAGCCGAAGGTAGATGTTTAACTGATTGAGCCACCCAGGTACCCTTTGAATTAATTTTTGTATTTGGAGTGAGGCAGGGGGTCAACTTCACTCTTTGCATGTGGTTATCCTGTTGTCTCAGCACCTTTTGTTGAAAAGACTTTCTTCACTAAATGGCCTTGGAAACCCTGTTGAACATCAACTGGCCAACAGATGTTTGGGCTTATTTTGGGCTCTTGATTCTATTTCATTGGTCTCTGTGTCTATCCTTTTGCTAGTACCACACTATTTTGATTAATTTTGCAGTAAGCTTTGAAACTGGGAAGTGTGAGACCTTCAACTTTGTTTTGTTTTCAATGTTGTTTTTGGCTATTGAGGGCCCATTAGAGTTCACATGAGTCTCAGGACTGGCTTTTCCATTTCTGCAAAAAAGGCTATTGAAAATTTGATAGGGAACGACTGAATCTGTAGAATGCTTTAGGGAATTGCAATATTAGTAATATGAAATCTTTCAATTCATAAATATTTATTATTTCCATTTATTTAGGTCCTTTTTCATTTCTTACAGCAATGTTTTTTAGTTTCTAAATGTACAAGTCTTTCAATCCCTTATTTAAATTTATTTGTGGTATTTTATTCTTCAGATACTATCACAGTTGGAATTGTTTTCTTAATTTTCTTTTGGTTTATTCATTGATGGGAGTATAGAAACACAACTGATTTTTATTTTTTTTTTTTAAAGATTTTATTTATTTATTTGACAGAGATCACAGGTAGGCAGAGAGAGAGAGAGGAGGAGGAAGCAGGCTCCCCGATGAGCAGAGAGCCCAATGTGGGACTCGATCCCATGATGCTGGGATCATGACCTGAGCTAAAAGCAGAGGCCTTAACCCACTGAGCCACCCAGGTGCCCCAAAACACAACTGATTTTTGTGTTTTGATCTTATACCTGTAACTTTTGCTGAATTCATTTATCAGCTCTAGTATTTTTTTTTTGTGGTTTCTATAGTATTTTCTATTTATGTCATCTGCAAATACAGATAATTTTACGTCTTCCCTTTTAATTTGGATGCCTTCTTTTTTTTTTTTTTTTAGATTTTACTCATTTATTTGAGAGAGAGGGAGCGCATGCTCAAGCAAGCACAAGCAGAGAAAAGGAGAGGGGCAGAGGGAGAAGGAGAAACAGACTCCCTGCTGGGCATGGAGCCAGACACAGGGCTCAATCCCAGACCCCACTATCATGACCTGAGCTAGTTAGATGATCAACCAACAAGCCATCCAGGTGCCCCATTTTTTTTTTTTCCCTTGACTAACTGATCTGACTAGGACTTCCAGTACAGTGGGGAAAATGGGCATCTTTGTCTTGTTTCTTATCTCGGGAGGGAAAGCTTTCAGATTTTTACCACTGAGCCCAAAATTAACCAAAGGTTTTTCATAAATCCCTTCTATCGGTTAAGGAAGTTCCCTTCCATTCCTAATTTGTGTTTTTATCATAAAAGAATGTTTAATTTTGTCAAATGCTTTTCCGTGTCTTTTTTTCCCCCCACTGTGTTTTTTTGAGAGGATCATGTAGTTTCCCCCTTCATTTTATTAAGCTTACTTTTTTGCTTTTAGCCTTCAAAGTGTTAAGAACGGCAATAATAGACAATTTCATTTCCAAAGAAATATAGAAAAACACTTCCGTTTTCTGAATTGTTTAAAGAGCTATGTTACTAATTAGTAGGAGTTTTCTTATGCAGACAGAAAGCAAGCACACATGAATGAACTCTAAAGACCAGCAGAACTATCTTGGAGTTACTATCCTAGAGAAAATATTTATGACAACATCTGCTTCAGTTACATATACAAAGCATTTCATAAAATATTAAGGAGAAAAGCAAGCTTCATAAATAATTAAAATTAAAAAAAGCTCCTAGGGCCAGGTGTTTCCCTTCAGGGGATGAAAGATATAGAGAACACTGTAACAGCTACAGTGTGTCAGTATGGATTACCCCCAAAGTATTTTTGAGAATACATACAGTTACAATTTAGATATGGTGGGGGAGGGGGGAATAAACTCCTTCCCCAAGAAGACAAAGTAATAATGTTAGAGGTTAAAACCTAGAGTTTCAAACTTCTCTCTGGGTTATCAGATCACTGTGTTTCTTCTAGCAGTATAATAAGAATAGCGTAACAAATTCTTTGTAACAGGAAAGCACTTGGAATAAAACAAAGTTATGAGCCCTTCTGGTATTTGGAACAAAAGGGCTCATCTCCCCTAGTTACATCATTCTTACTTGCAATCTAAACAGAAGAGTATCTCATTTATTCCTTATCCCTGGGGAGCAAAATGTTCATACAAGTCACTGCAGAGGAAAATGAAAGCTTATCTCTTTATGTGTCCAAATCAGTTTATACATTTTAAATTCATTTTCTGTGTAAATAATACAAGTTAGAGAGATAACATAGTAGAGTAGCAGAGCACAGAAAAATGCTACATGTGAGCGTGCAACCTCAGGCAGCCACGTAAGTGTCCTGAGTCCATTTTCCACGCTATATAATGGGCATCAGAGTACCAACCTCAAAGGATGTGCTAAAAACTCCCAGAAAATTAAGTGCCATGTAAAATATTAGTTATTTTTTTAAGACTATACACTTACCAGCTTTATAAACTATATCCAATCTAACTTATTCTCAGAAAAAGAGATCTTAGACAGTTTTGTCAGAGGACAATCTCTCTGATAAAATTAGAATGTAATAAAATAAAAACAAAAATAATTTCTAATAAAATTAGAAATGAAAAACGTTACCCCACTACATACTCCCACTGAATGAAAACTGGGAAAACTCATTTCTTAAATAATTCATGGGTTAACAAGGTGGAAAAACATGTAGAAACAACAAACAGCCCTAAATAGTTTTAAATTACCTGAAAACAAGAAAGACTAAAACAGGATCTAATACAAAACATGCCTGAAAAAAAATAAGCACATAAGCTGCAATAAAGTAGAAGGAAATAATAAATAGAAAGGCAGAAATTAAAGAAATAAACAACATGGAGAAACAGAACAAAAGCTGACTCTTAAAATTTTGAGATTAACAAAATAGACTGGTAAATCTGATCAACATGAGAGAAAGTACAAACAATATTAGAAATGAAAAAGGAAACAACTGTAGAGGCACACAAGTTTATACACAAATATACACCATCAAATTTGATAAATGAAATGGATGATTGTCGAGGAAAGTATAAGTTACTAAAACGTGCTAAAAAAGGAAAAGAAACTCTGAATGGACCAATAAATATAAACCATTTGGTCACTAGTCAAAAACCAACCACTCCATAAATGGAACAAAGCCAAGATGTTTTTATAGACTCTTTCCTCTAACATTATCTTATGGAAAATAAATGTCAAATGTACATAACATTAAAATAAAAAGAACTGTATGGAAACACCTATATACCCACTGCCTAGATTCTTCAATTGACAGTTTTCTTTACTCACTCTCTTTTCTTTAAAGATTTTATTTACTTATTTGAGAGAGAGAGAGAGAGAGCCCGTTCGCACAAACAAGCAGGGGGAACAGCAGAAGGAGGGGCAGAGGGTGAGGGAGAAGCCGACTCCCTGCTGAGCAGAGAGCCCGATGTGGTACTTGATCCCAGGAGTCTGGGACCAACACCTGAGCTGAAGGCAGACACTTAACTTTGAGCTGCACCGGTACCCCTAAGTAACATTTTTTTACATCTGCTTTCACATAACTATCCATCTTTCTGCCCATCTTTCTTTCCATGCATCAATCCCTTTATATCTTGTATTAGGTTCTGGAGAGTAAAAATAAAGGAAAACAGAAGTATGACAGGATTTCAAAGCACCAGACTAGTGATCTTTATATTTCCATATTAACTTTATATTTTGAATGTTTTTAAAAAATAGAATTAGAGCTATGGTACACTGAAAACAAGAATACATACATAATGAAGTGTTTAAGAAGAGTCTATGACTCTTCTTAAGAAACCTTGATTCTTTTCCAAACAATATCTTAAGGTATTAGCCAGTTCCTGCTTCCCCTCCCAAAAAAGAGGACCGAACTGGATCTTCAAAAATAGTTATTATAAAATGAATATATTTTTACAAATGCATGCATTCAGTCAGGAGATATTTGCTATGCATTTATCGGAATAAAAATAACATTATTAATCACAAGAACAATTTATCTTCAAAAGGATAGTTTTTCTGTTGCAAAAAATCTTAATCTGTCAGATCCTAAGGAATTCAAACAATTTTGTTTGTTTTCTCTGCACACAGTGTGAACATGCCAGCAAACCTGCTAGATCTCAACACTTTTGAATAAAAAGATTACTATCAGAGAATGACAGCATATAAAAGGAAGGTTAATTAAAAAAAAAAACAAGATTATTCACTTCTTTAATGATTATAAAATGTTACTTTTCCTTTTGTGCCCTTTTATTATTCTTTGCATTGAGACATGATCTTGTTGTCCCCCCATGAGTTGAGTGCATTCAAAAATCATTTTGAGTGGAAGGTAAAACTCTTTAAATCATTTCTTCTCAAAAGCAACATACATGGCAGCAGACTCATGTCCTGATCTAACTTGTATCATTACCTCCCTTTTTTCCACATTGTGCCAACTCGTCAAGGAGAAGAGAACACCTTCCAACTTTGTTAGAAGGAATACTGTTTCCAAGAAATTTGCCCTTTAAAAGCATTCTTTTAATGTACTGGTACCTTCATTTTATTTATATACGAAACATTTTAGGTTCTAAAATGGATAATACCACATATTACATTAAAGGTAGCTTACCTTGCTGGAGGTTTCTAATAAAAATTGGAATGTGTTCTGCACAGCTTGGCATGTCTCTAGCTCAGTTCGACTGAAGGCTATTAAATAATCCTTCAGGTGATCATACACATTTCCATCAAGAGCCTGTAAAACAGTAAACAAAAGCCAAAAAATTATGACAAAGCTCTGATATGTAATACCTAGTGTTCACAAGATAGATTCAGTTTAAAATCCATAATAATGAGTGGACAAAAGATAAAGATTATTATGAATGTGAACATGTAAACAGTAAACAATCACCTGGGAGAATGTTGAATCTTTCTAATGAATAGGAACTAAAAAAGAGAAAATTCAATATTGGTAAGGCTGTGGGAACAGAACAAAACTTGGAGACAAAGTGGCTAGGTTCTGATCTTTGTTTGTCTGTTTATTAACTCTGTCAACAACTGTTGTCACTTTATAACACAGTATGTGTGGGAGTTGAATGAAACAATGGATGTGAAAGGATCCAGGCACAGTGCCTGAAAGAGAGTAGACAATGCAAACATTAATCTCCTCCATTTTTAAGATTTCATTTATTTATTTGACAGAGAGAAAGCAAGAGAGTGCAAGCAGGGGGAGTGGCTGAATGAGAGAGAGGGAAGCAGGGAGCCTGACATGGGGCTCCATCCCAGGACCGCAGGATCATGACCTGAGCTGAAGGAAGATGCTTAACCAACTGAGCCACCCAGGCGCCCCTAATCTCCTCCATTTTTCCTCTTCCATTGTTGGTAGGATTATAAATTAGTATATTCTTACTGTAGGGCAGTCAGAGAAAAAAAAACAATAGAAATAGTTTTTAAAAAGTGAATTGCAGGTACAGTCTTGGGGAAGAAATACCAATGAAATGTCTCTGAGGAGTTTTAAATACTCTTTAAGCATTTAGAGTAGGACTCACTGAAATTAAAAGAAAAAAAAAAAAAAAGGAAACCCACCATCATGTATAATGACTAAAATATACATGGTAACAAAAACTGTGTTAACTATAGTTACAAAAGCATAAATAAATAATTTAATGTTAAAAAAAGTAGAACCAGTAGCATACATATTAGCAACAACTATGGGCAAAATATATCTATCATCATCATCATAATCATCACCATCATCATCTAAAAAGGTTCTGGACTCTTGCCGATCAATGGAGGTCTTCTTAAAAATTAAGGTAAAATTTGTACAATATAAAATCCACCATCTCAGCTATTTTAAAGTATACTATTCCTTTGCTTTTAGTACATTCACAATATTGTACAACCATCACTACTACCTAATTCCAGCACATTTGCATTGCCCCAAAAGAAATCTCCCAATATCCATTGGGTGGTGACTGCCATGTCCCCCCATATCCCCACTTATGGCAACCACTAATCTTTCTATTTCTATGGATTCACCTATTCTAGACATTTAATATAAATAGAATCATAGAACATATGTCACTTTGTGCTTGCCTCTGTCATGTAGCATAATGTTTTCAAAGTTCATCATTGTATTAATAGTTCATTTCTTTTATGGCCAAATAATATTCCATTGTATGGATATACCACATTCTGTTTATCCATTCATTGGCTTATGGCCATTTGGGTTGTTTCCACTTTTCGGCCATTATGGATAATGGTGCTATGAACATTTATGTAGAAGTTTTTATTTGAACATCTGTTTCCAATTTTCTGGGGTATATGCCTACTTGTGGAATTGCTGGGGCCTATGGTAATTCCATGTCTAACTATTTGAGGAACTGCCAAACTTTTTTACAGTAGCTGCACCATTTTACACCGCCATTAGCAATGTATGAAGGTTCTAATTTCTCTAAATCTTCTTCAACACTTTTTATTTTCTGTTTCTTTTTAAAAAATTATTCAAGCCATCTTAGCAGTATCTCACTGTGGTTTTGACTTGCATTTATCTAATGACTAATAATGTTAAGTATCTTTTCATGTGCTTATTGGCCATATGTTTATTGTCCTTGGAGAAATGTCTATTCAAGTCTTTCACTCATTTCTAATTGGGTTGTCTTTTTGTTGTGGAATTGTAATTGTACTTCATATATTTGGATACGTATATTTTATGAGATGTATGACTTCCAAATATGTTCTCCTATTTTGTGGGCTTTTTCACTTTCTCGATAGTGTCCTCTGATGCACAAAAGTTCTTATTCTGATGAAGCCTAATTTAGCTATTTTTCTTTTGCTGCTTATATTTTGGTATCATATCTAAGAATCCTCAATGGAGGTTTTATAGTAGATAAATTCTTTGTACATCTTATGTTTGGCTATTCTATTAAACTTTTACTATAAAACAGATTTTTAAAAAGATTTATTTATTAGAGAGAGAGAGTGCAAGCGTGCATCCATGCGAGTGGGGGAAGGGTCAGAGGGAGAGAGTATCTAAACAGACGGCTTGGGCATGGAGCCCTATGCTGAGCATGGGGCCCTATGCGGGGCTTGATCTCACGACCCTGAGATTGTGACCTGAGCCGAAACCTAAAGTTGGATGCTTAACTGACTGAGCCACCCAGGTGCCCCTATAAAACTAATTTTTTAAAAGATTGTTTATTTGAGAGAGAGAGAGAATGAGAGAGAGAGCATGAGAAGGGACAGGTCAGAGGGAGAAACAGACTTCCCACCAAGCAGGGAGCCTGATGGGGGACTCGATCCCAGGACTCCAGGATCATGACCTGAGCCAAAGGCAGTTGCTTAATCAACTGAGCCACTCAGGTGCCCTATAAAACTGATTTAAAAAAAATACTCACATTCTATCCCCAAAGCAGAGTAACAGAGCTGCATGTTTTATAGTGCTTACACCACCAGATGGCACCATCAAGCACTTTAAATATAGGCTGTATAAATTCCTTAAAATTCCTTTCCATGAAGTTATGTAACAACCCCAGTGAGACTGCTGGTGTTGTCTGAATAAGAATTCCTAACTTAGGACATGCTTTTCATGAACCTGCTAAAAAAGAAACATATAAATTCTTCTAATATGGTTTTGTCTTAGAAATGCTCTTGGTAGGTTGTCTTAACTTCATATTTGCAGGAAACAAATGAGGCATTTTATTTAAACACAGCAAATAGGAAAAAAACAAAAACAAAAACCCCACACAGCAAATGGCAATACAGGCATCATGAGCTCCTAGCCTCTGAATTTCTGATTCAGTAGGCTGGGATGGGGGTGGGGGTGGGGGGCTGAGAATTTTTATTTTCTAACAACTGTTGCCAGTCTGGGGACCATACTGTGAGAATCGCTGGACTAAATAGTTACTTCAGCTGATTAGGTTGAGCATTTATGTAGACTTAGATCCTGGTGACCCTGGAGGAGGAAGAGTGGCTAGAGCAGAGAAGTCTACCATCCTGAATAGGGTGAACAGCCCCAACACAGCAGGAGGGCAGATCAGCAGCTGTCTCTTCAACAGAATCATGCCAACATCAGAATTAGAGGCAGCATGCTATAGCATGGGGAAGAACCCGAGTTCAGAAGTAAGTTGGATGTGGGTTAGAAGGCCAGCACTGCTACTTCATTCCTCATTTGGATGGTTTTCTCATTTGTAATTAGAGAAAGTGGGAATACTATATACTCCAAAGGCACATTGTGAAGATTAAACAAAGGAAGTGGCACAATGTTAATCTCCTTTCTTGCCTTCCTTAAAAGTCTTCAGTGGATTGGTCATATATTGGTAACTGTTAAAGCTAGGTAATGTGTACATTGGAGTTATTATGTAACTCTTTTTATTGCAGTATACATTGGCTATTTTCCATTAAAAAATAAAAAGATTAAATATCAGATGTGGAAAAAAAGTGATGCCATAATTTTATTTTCAATGGCTCCCACTGTATTTTTTGAAAAGTCAAAATTCTTAACTGTTATCTATGGCCCTTTACAATCGAGTCCAAACTACCTCTGTAAGTACCATCTCTCATCACTGTTGTCTGCATTGTACTCTACATCCCAACCACACTGAGCCATATTAGAAAATGATATTTACTTTCACATTTCCAATTAAGTTATTCTCTTGGCTTAGAATGTTCTCCTCCCACCCCCCAACTTCTCTTCATTCAAATAGTGATAATGATGGCTGACACAGGCATCTAACACTTACTAATGACATTTGACCTAAAGTAGGTGATCCTTGGGATGGAAGCTGAGTCCAAGATAGCCTATTCTTTACCACCAAATGGCTATTCTTCCTACCAAATAGAGAAAGTCTATCTTCAGTAGAAGAGATTTACACCAACTCACAAGGAAAAGCAGTGATGAGAAATTTGGCAGAGAGAAGCTGGGAATAGGGGGCAGAAGGGAGGGACAGGGAGTGTCCTTGGATTGGGTAGTTTCTGAGTAAGCATCCCCTTGCCCCTTCTATGATTGGCTACCGGAGCCAACAAATTCCCACTTTGGTCAAGCTACTTTGAGTTGTCTCTGTTATTTGCAATTAAGAGACTCCTCATTAAAGGGTAATGAATAATAACTGTAGCTTGTATTGGCCATACTATCTAAATTATTTCTTTTGAAAGTCGTAACAAAAACTTTGATTCATCTAGGCAATTAACTACAAGTAATAACTAAATAGCTTGTCCTATATTCCTAGTTCTCTTCAATTAAACAAAAATAGAAGTTTGAAGTAGATAATTTTTATTACCGAATCACAAATACATTCCAAAAGGAACATGTATTTCTTTTTTTTTAAGATTTTATTTATGTATTTGAGAAAGAGTGCAACACAAGCATGAGCAGGGGCAAAAGAGAGGGAAAGGGAGAAGCAGACTTCCTGCCGGGCTAACACAGGGCTCCATCCCAGGACCCTGAGATCATGCCCTGAGCCAAAGTCAGAGGCTTAACATGGACTGAGCCACCCAAGTGCCCAGCTATACATGTATTTCTTGAAAACTCAAAGTTAAGAACTACTCAAAACTTTCAATAAATGGCAAATGTGTCACAACGAGGGCATGCATGGTGAAGATGCATCCGAACCCTGTCCAGCATTTAATGAGCAAGGCACAAGAATGTTCTAAGTACATTTGTTTGGTCATTTTCAAATGAGCACACATGCACAATCTTCGATTACTACACAGAGCCGTGTGAAGAGTCACAAATTTTGTAATGGTAATTACAATGATAAAGTGGAATTCACGTATTTCCTCAGAAATGGCAGGAGAGGCATTCTTTTGGGGTTTACACAAATATGAGTTAATCTGGCAGAATGAGCTCCTTAGTGGTCTCCACTATGCAAAAACTTGGTAGGTAACCCAACCAAATATGTATTTTAAATCTAGTCAAAGTTCAAAAAAACTATTTGATACAAATTGCTAAGGGAAGAAGTCTGTAATGTCTCACTTGAGAAACCACAGGCCTTTGATTAGCAACATGTTTTAATGGTCTAGCAGTTTTTTAACTTAAAAAACTGAATTTGAATGCCTTTGAGCAGCCATGTTCCTTTCTGTTACCAAAGGACATGTTCCTTATACATTATTATCCCTGTCCTCTTTACTCATTTGACCAACTTGATCTCTAAAATCAGTTGAGTTTGGGTTCCAAACTCATAATAGTGATACATTTCAAAATAGTAAATAGTAAATAAATAAATAAATAAATAAATAAATAAATAGTTGGGATATCTTGAAAGAAAAAATCAGAAATTTAAAATACAAGGATGTTCTGCTGAACTTTTTTTTTTTTTTTTTTTAAACAAGGAAGTATAAATTTCCTGGAACCTGAAGAGGAAAATTATGCTGAATTAGGAGTTAGGAGAAAGAAAATGTGTCATTTTTCTAAGCATTTGATGCAATGTTCCCTCACAGTGAGAACTTTAAACAGTGGCCTCCTTATTTAGATCCAGGAAGGGCACAGATTCTCTAGTCATACAGTTATGTTGAAGTCTCCTGAATTTCCTTAATGCAGCCTAGAAAGGCAAATTCTTCTAAGAGCAATGGGCATTCTGAAATAGTCTCTGATAATAGTCAAGGATATAAATACCAAGATGATGATAAATATGAACTCTCTTAGAATTAAATCATGAAATTTTATAGTCCTCTTTTGCTGATGGAAGAGAACAATGACTGCCTGCCTGCATTTGTTTGTATTTCTGAGAAGACCCCAGCTACACATAACCAGAATCAGAGCAAGTAGATTTTTACAAATTTAGAGAGATTGAAGAAGTCATGGGAATGAAAGGTGCAGCACAGGGAATATAGTCAATGGTCTTATAATAATGTTGCATGATGACATATAGCAGCGACACTTGTGGTGAGCGCGGCAGTTGGCCGATCACTGTGTTGTACACCTGGAAACAATGAAAACACTGTGTGTCAACTATACTTCAATAAAAAAATTTTTTTTAAATTAAGATAAAAACAAGTGCTGGGCTGCATCTGTATCCTTGTAAATATTTTAACACATGGATGAATACGACAACTGATGTAAAGTAAAGTAGTACTCAGGTGTAAAACTGAGTAAAGTAAAACTAGAAACAGATCACCCAGGTTGTTTTGTTTAAAAGCACTGAGTTATTTCAGGTTCTGTGAAAGAGGAAACAAATAAGAAAGTTCCCGTCTGTGAATTACAAAACTTCAGGAAAGAAAAATTCAGTACTGCTTTTCTCTAATATTTGTGTTGTCCTGTTGAGTTATTTACTAGCATGCATAACTGGTGGTAAGTGTGCTAATAAAACCATCTCGATATTTAGGTTGCAATGTGAAAGCAGCATGGTCCGACAGAAAGCTTTGAGCCATATACACTTGCATTCAAATCCAGCTTTACCGCTTACTAAAAATGCTACTCTAGGAAAACACTGAAACTTCCCGAGCTTTAAATTCCTGACCTGGAGTCAAAAGAATATAGTACCTGTAAAACATGGATATTAAAATAATAAAGCTTAACCATTTCTATGTTCTACCCAAGATTTTCATTTATTTCCTTTATAGGACCTATAGTAGGGATTTTTGTGACAGACTTGGTTTTCAGTTTTGATTCTATTATATAAACAATATAACCTCTCTGGGCCTCAGTCTCCCCATTTCAAAAATAAAGAGATGATAACAGTATCTCCTCATGAGATCTGTAAAATAGGCATTTTCAAGCATAACATTCTAATTCCCTCGATGTTTCTTTTATTATTATTTTTTGGAGTTATTTCATAGTGGCTACTTGGAAACTATAATTAACATCTTAATTTAAAGCAAACTGGATTAGTGTAAACTTAATTCCAACAGCATACAAACGCTGGTCCTACATAGCTCTACTCTCTCCCTCCTCTGTGCCATTACTGTCCTACAAGTATATCTTTACATGTTTTAAGTCCATTGACAACATTTTATGCTTACTCCTTTATGTGTTATCTTTTTTTTTAAACGACTTTGTTCTTTTTTTTTTTTTTTAAGATTTTATTTATTAATTTGACAGACAGAGATCACAAGTAGGCAGAGAAGCAGGCAGAGAGAGGAGGAAGCAGGCTCCCTGCTGAGCAGAGAGCCCAATGTGGGGGCTCGATCCCAGGACTCTGAGATGATGACCTGAGCCAAAGGCAGAGGCTTTAACCCACTGAGCCACCAAGGCGCCCCTATGTGTTATCTTTTAAATCAGAATTCCTTTCTCGGACTGGCTAATCTCAATTGTCTGACCTTAAATTCATGGATTTTTCCTTCTGCAGCTCGCCTTTGCTGCTGAACCCTTCTAGTGTATTTTTATTTCAGTTATTGTACTTTTTAACACAAGAATTTCTATTTCGTTTCTTGTTATAATTTATCTTTGTTGATATTCTCTTTGTTGGGACATTGTTCTCATAATTTCCTTTAGTTCTTCAGCTTTATGGTTTCCTTTCGTTCTTTATACATATTAAAAAGAGGTGATTTAAAATCTTTTTCTAGAAAGTCCAATGTATGTGCTTCTTTGGGGTTAGTTTCTATTGACTCCTTTTAGTCCTCTGTAAGGGCTATACTTTCCTGTTTCTTTGCACATTTCATAATTTTTAAAGAACTGGACATTTAAAGTAATGTAATATGGCAATTCTGGAAATCCCCAGGATTTATTGTTGCTGCGGTTTATTTTTAAAGATTTTATTTATTTGAGAGAGAGACAGAGAAAGAGAGCAAGCACAAGTGGGGGGATGGGCAGAGGGACAAGCAGACTCCCTGCGAGTATGGAGTCTGAAACAGGGCTCAATCCCAGGACCTGGAGATCATCATGGGAGCTGAAATCAAGAGTTGGACACTTAACTGACTGAACCACCCAGGTTCTCCTGCTGTCTGTTTGTTTAGTGGCTATGTTTCTATCTCAGTGTTTCAGGGAATCCAGAATTTTGCAAAAAGCTTCATAGACTCCACAAATACTTGATTTGGAAGTTTTAATATACATCATTTTGACCATTTTTTAATATACATGAACAGATATTTAAGTCCATCAGCCATCCAGTATTTTCCATGTTACTCTACTGTTAACCATTAATCTTCATTTCTAACAAACCCACTAAAATCAACAATCAAGTAAAATGTGATAAAGGTGAGTGAAATACCTGGGCAAACTTAAAGCAGCATATGTCAAGAGATTCGAGTCAAGATCTACTGTCTTGAGTATACTGCTTTAGGGAATCTCTTGCCCCTGTTCTTATCCCAGTAGCCCCAAATCTCTTTTGTTCCTCACATATACTATAGACAAAACTAGAGTAGTTTTCCTTAAAGTGAAAGCAGAGGATTTAATCACACAATCCTCGCAGTTCACAGATTCTTTGTGGGAATTTACATTTTTGTTTTCATTTTAATAAATAATTTTTAAATGATATAATTTAATCCAGTAACATGACTGATTACCTTTTACTAGGCAATTGCCATGGGGTTTCTGTGCTTATGCTTATGATCAATATGTAAAGCAGTTTTACTCCAATGGTCCTAGGTTAATGACAACAAATCTTAAAATGACCTCGAACTTAAAATGTAAATGATATAGTTGCAACACGTGGAGGTCAAATGACACCAGTGAATGCTATACTAACAAAGCAAAAAGGTGTGATGTGAGAAAAAGAGTCATTATAGGCATATGGTAGAATAGGCACTGAGAATTCCAAACAACTTGGAAGATAGTATCATAATTTATGTTTCAAGTGGCAATTTAGGTTCTACTAATCTTTATCAGTTATCAAATTTAATTATTTTGTCAGTTTGAGTTTTACTGATTTATAGATTTGTTTGCATTTAAATGGTAACTGTTTTTGTTTTATATTTATGCAAAAACTATAAGCATAAATTTTTAGCTAGAAGCAAGGAGAACTGGAGGGTCAAAAGGCCTGATGGAGGAAATCAAAAGACTTCTGGAAGAAAATACTACAGAAGTTCAGCTCTTTAGGTATATAAACCAGAAAAATATAGATATCAGAGACTAAATATGACTGCTACAAACATAAGAATTTTTGGCATCCCAATTTAGATCTAGAATTTCCTCATGTTGATCTTTTGGCTATGTTATTTTAAGTGGCATTTTTTGTGTGTACTTTTGATATGAAAGTAGTATTGAAATGCCAAAAAGTATTTAGCATGAAGAACATAAAGCTTTAGTTTTAGTTCAGGAGGCAATATCCCTGATGCAGGCAATACAAACGCTCCTCACTTCTAAATTTTGGGGAAGAGTTAATACATATTTTTTGGATATATGGGACCATTAATGGAAAGGAAACAGTGTGATAGCCTTAGATGTTTCCATTGCTCCCCTCCAAACCACACTTAGTGACTATAGCAAACACAGTCTGATCTTTACAGCCCCAAGACAGCCTCTGACTGAAGAATCTTAGATATATGGTATACACACATGAGACAGCTAAATTTCTTTACACCTGACTTTTCTATGCAGTATGGAATATTATGACAAAAAGGAATCTGTGATAAGCATAATAAGTGATCATTCAACAGTTCAATTCAATAAAATATTTATTGAGAACCTATTGTGTGCCAAGAATTATGCCAAGGGTTGAGTCTGTTCACATGTGGTGCATTTGAACACATAACCATGAAGAACGTGGCCAAGTGTTAGGGACGAGCATGTAATTGGTAATTTTAATTATACAAGGTGCTTCTTAGAAGAGAGCCATCTTGACAGGTGGAGAGGTTTAAGGAAGATTTTCTGGAGAAAATGATGCCTGAATGTATTCGAAAGTCCTTAAGAATTACATTTGTCACAATTTTTATTAAGAGAACAGTTCAGTTCTTAACTATTAAAATCAACACTTATCAAAGTTTGCCTAAGACTAATTTATTATTATTATTTTTTTAAAGATTTTTTATTTATTTATTTGACAGAGAGATCACAAGCAGGCAGAGAGGCAGGCAGAGAGAGAGGAGGAAGCAGGCTCTCCTAGAGAGCAGAGAGCCCGATGCGGGGCTCGATCCCAGGACTCTGAGATCATGACCTGAGCCGAAGGCAGCGGCTTAACCCACTGAGCCACCCAGGCGCCCCTAATTTATTATTTTGATTATGTGTTTTCCTAATTAAACAATTCAGGTTTTAAAATGATCTTTGTGTTACACTTAAAGCAGATTTAAGATTCCAAATGTTTTCTAAAAATAAAAGGGTAAGAGCCACACAAATTAGATCTTTACATGTAATAAAAGTGGCCTTTGAGCTAAACATGCAAAGCAGGATATTTTCAAATTTTAATACAGTAGCAAAATTGTACTTTTGGGGGCATACAGTTATTCAGAACATCAAAGCTTTCAAGTACAGAGTCTATGAAGAAAGAATTTGGCTTTTCTTTTTATAAACACTCACATGTCCATACTGAATTCAATTCCAGCAAGAACCTCTGCTTGCTCAGCAGTATTTGCATCACAGAAAAAACATTAGCTGAGGACATTCAGGAAGGAAGGAAGGAAGGTCAAGAAAGACAGGATTCATTTCTTAGCAGCAATGACAAAAATTCCCCTTCTTAAAAAGTTACAACTAAACATATTTCTCCCCATTTAGTAAGATTGTAGTTATAACAGATTGTGTCTCAAACACTTTCTAAGTAATGGATTTAAGATTATAAGAGAAAAATTAAGTTTCTACTTCCTTATTCCAAAGTTTAATACCTACAATTATAACTTAATTTTCTTTTTAAAAATGACTTATTTTAGAGAGAGCATGCATACACATGAGTGAAGGAGGGGGAAGGGGGAAAGGAGAGGGAGGAAATCTCAGGCAGACTACCTGCTGAGTGTGGAGCCTGATGACATGGGGCTCAATCTCAGGACCTTAAGATCATGACCTGAGCCCAAACCAGGAGTCAGCCACCTAACTGAGTCACCCAGGAACCCCAAACTTGAATTTTCTTTAAAGAGTCGTGGAGGTTTATTCAGATTTTAAAAGCTGCCTATTTGGTGAAAACATTCCAGTTTCTCTGTTAGATTTTGGTCTTTTAGAGAAAACTCCCTGGTTTACAGGAAATCTACGAGAATGGTGGGTGACTCTTTCTGTAAACAAGCAGTAAAGTCCCAAGGCGCTTCTTTGACATCTGTGGATTGCTCAGACTGTCTCCTCTGGCAAGAGCCCCCAGTGTTTTGTGTGACAGTGCTACAGCCTCTATGTAGAAAGTGCACACAAAGCCAAATTGAAAAGGCATTTATAGCCTAACACAGCTGATTCTTGGCTCTAATTTTACAGAAGCAGGACAAATAAATTTTAGCCCTAAGTGGGAATTAGCTTTTCCATCATCCTTACTCTTTTAAACTTCTCTTTACTAACATTCTAAGATCTGAAGATCTCACAACAATATTTAAGCAAAATGAAACTTTGTGATGTGTATGCATTCTATCACAAAAGCACCGCATTTCTGACACTGAAAGGCCTTTTATAAAGCATGTTAGTATTTCAGTTTATATGAACAAATCTGACCAGATATATGCATGTTTCCAAAATGCACTTTCCAAATATCATTTTAATATTAAAGGAAATAATACATGTAATAGTGTGAGCATGATGTGTGACAAGTAATAAATAGTTAATAAATGAGGTTAGTTTTATATTTTTATTCTCCTTCAAGGGAACAGAGGCCATGTGGATCTTGTTCTCTATTGTTTCTCCAGGAAATGGCACATAGAAAGCACCTAGTAAATATGTTAAATTATAAATGAATGAATGGTCTGAAATAAAAATGTCTCCTACCAGTACTGTATCTCTCATGTCTAAAATAGCAACTAATAGGATATAAGTATATAATAAATTACACTGGATGTCAGTTTGCTTGGTATAAAATATAAGTTCCAACACTGTTAATGTATCATTACTATCTTCAGCATTCACTATCTTATTCCTTTAATGAGCTATCCTTTTTCTTTAGTTTGTGATTGGTCAGAAGAGTGGTTTAAATAGTACAAAATTTAAATGTTCAACTTACTAGCAAGAAAAAATGAAAATATTTAAGAATATTACAGATTCATCCAAATTGTTGCTTATACAGTTATATTTAATTATCTATAAAATACAGTTATGATAAGGGTACAAGGAAATAGGTACTTTCATACACTGTTTTTAGGAATATAAAAATGATATAATCTTTCTGGAAGGTAATCAGTCTATATGCAAAGTATTAAATTTTTGTTTTTGATCAGGGAATTAAGTTATAAGAAGGTATCTTAAGGAAGTTATCAAAGAGGTGTACAAAATGTGTATAAAAGAATCCTTACTACAGATTTATGAAAGCAGACAAAACAGGACAGGAAAATTTATGGCATATTAATAAGATATTATGTGGTCATTAAAACCACATCTTTGAGTATTATTTAATTATTTATTTAGATTTATTTATTTATTTGAGAGAGAGAGCACGAGCAGGGCGAGTGGCAGAGGGAGAGAGGAAGGGGAGGCAGGAAGCAAACTCCCCATTAAAAGTTGGGAGCCTGAGGGAGGCCCTTCTGATCCCAGACTCCAAGATAATGACCTGAGCTGAAACCAAGAGTTGGGTGCTTAACTGACTGAGGTACCCAGGTGACCCTTAAGTTAATATTTAAAGACAGGAATAGTTGGGGCGCCTGGTGGCTCAGTGAGTGAAATCTCTGCCTTCGGCTTAGGTCATGATCCCAGGGTCCTGGGATCAAGCTCACAGGCTCCCTGCTCAGTGGGGAGGCTGTTTCTTCCTTTCCCTCTCCCCCTACTTGTGCTCTTTCTCTCCTTCTCTCTCTCATTCTCGAATTTTAAAAAATCTTAAAAAAAAAAAAAAAAAAGAAAGTCTGCCAGCTTTTAATGTAACTTTGAACACTTTGTCAGTAGGAATCCAAAAAACACTATAAACCTCCTTAAACCTCATGGCTAAAAAATACAAAGTTACAGATAAAGTTTATAAATCCTGATATATTCTTGGTTACATTTTTAATAAATCAATCACTAAAATATCTTTTACTCGGATTTCACCAAAAGTATTTTTAAAAGAGTATACATGTAGAAAGTTAATAGAAATATTTCACTTCCAAAATTATGTTTATTTTTTTTTTGAGAAAAATAGGTTTACAGAATGAATGTAAATTGGCGTTTTTCAGAAAAGAACAAAAAAGTTTCCAAATTGTTTTTTTTTCCCCTGTATTTTCTGTAGGAAACTAGCATTTGAAGGAATATCTATTGCCCTTCCACCTTATTTCAGACAGAGTTTTATCAAGTTTACTTAAGAAGTCAACCTCCAGAGCACACACTGTACACTCTTGTACTCCCTCCCTGAGTCACTAAGTTAAAGCAGATGAGCTATAATATATAATTTAGGTAGGGCCTTATTTTATAAATGCACAATGGGAATACCAAAGTAAGGCAATTAGTAGGTTATGTAAGTATGACTATAATCTTCTAACAGTGACAACTGTTTCTCATTGTGCCATTCTTTGCGCTTACTGCCCCATTAAACAACAGAGCTTTATATTCTTTTGATTTCCATGGCATCTCCTTCAGTCCTGTAATCCTTCTGTTTCTTTAAATATCATTTGCCTTACCAGGATTCTTGATTATTACTAACATTTCTCACTAGTATTACTGAACAAGTCTTTTTGTTCTCTCTGCCTCCATCTTGTCCACTCCAATACCTACCTCCTTGAATCAGTATTTTTTTCAGCATACTACAAGGGCAGTACTTTTAACCAAAAAACAGTGGCAGAGGGGATGAAGGTAAAGAGATAAATTCTAGATATCTCAGGGTTTGATGACTAGGATACAGAAGGAATATAAGAAAAAAGATGTGGGGGCCCCAGTCAGTTAAGCACTGTCTCTGGCTCAGGTCATGATCTCAGGTTCTGGGATGGAGCCCCAACTTCAGTCAGCAAAGAGTCTACTTCTCTCTCTCCCTTTGCCCTTCCCCTCGCTTGTGCTCTCCCCCTCTCACAAATAAATGAATAAAATCTTAAAAAAAAAAAAAAAAAAGAAATGATGACACCTGGTGTCTGGTCAAAGGAATTGATAAACAGTGATATTATTACTGAGATGAAGAGTAACTTAAGCACCTGAATATCTGGGTCTGGAAATCAAAAGAAGAGTTTAGGCTAGAAATGAAGACTGCAAACATTTATCTAATAAAACTGAATGCCTACTATGTGCAAGATATAGAATACATAGTAGATGTGGGTCATATGGTAATGAACAAACTAATGGTCTTTATAGTCTTGTTTTTTGAGAATCACTTATGTAAAGATGGGAGCTGAAATAACTAGGAATAACTATGACTAAAGAGTGCTTTCAGGGAAAAATAAGAGTGCCAAGGAAAGAATAATTATGAGACAACAAAAGCTGAGAAGAAAGAGCAGCCAGAAATGGAAGAAACCAGTAGAAGTATGGTTCTACCAAACCCAAGAAAAGGGGAGTGGCTAAACATCAAACACTGCTGGGACATAAAGAGTAATAAAGACTAAGGCAACAAAGGAGTTATTACTGACCTTGGTAAGAACAGTTTTAATGCCATAATAGCATTGGAATGGCAGTGGAAGCTAGACTGTAATAGCCTTAGTAGTGAGTGGCAAGTGAGATTACATAAATTTCAAAAAGTCGTTCCGTGTGTGTGTGTGTGTGTGTGTGTGTGTGTGTGTGTATGTGTGTGTGTTCAAAACTCCAAAGACAATAAGCTCAGACCGAGGGGTATATAACCGGAACTTTAAGAAAGAGTTCATCCTTAGCTTACAGAAAAAGGATTCAGCAAAAAAGAGACAATCTCCAATCTCATTTTAGGGATATAACATTGGTACCAAACTAGAAAAAGGAATTAAAGATCAATTTTACTTATATACATGTATAATGTGGCAATAGGCATTTTTTTTTACAGATTTGTTTATTTGAATGAGAGAAAATGAGAGACAGAGCACAAGCCAAGGGGGATTGTAGCGGGAGCAGATTCCCTGCTGAGCAGGGAGCCAGCTGCAGGGCTCCTTCCCAGGACCCTGGGATCATAACCTGAGCCACAGGCACATGCTTAACTGACTGAGCAACCTAGGTGCCCTGTCAATGGGTATCATTAAAGTACACCATGATTAAGTAGGATTCATCCCTAAAATTAAAGGAAACTAAACACTAGAAAATATACTGATGTATTCCACCACACTTTAAAAAAAGATTTTATTTATTTGAGAGACAGAGAGATAGTGACAGAGATGGCAAGACAGAGCATGAGCAGGGAGAAGAGGGAGAGAAGACTCCCTGCTGAGCAGGGAGCCCAAAGTGGGGCTCAATCCTAGGACCCCTGGGATCATGACCTGAGGCAAAGGCAGATTCTTAACTGACTATGCCACCCAGGTGCCCCTGTATTTCACCATATTAAAAAAAAAAAAATCATATGCTCGTCCTCAAAATGTAAAAAAAACCCAAAACCTAAAAACCAGCAGCAACAATAAAATTTAACTTCAATTATTGATTATAAAATTTTTTCAGAAATTAGTAGTAAAATATAACTTTCCAATCCTGATATAGGGTAATCCCCTAAACCAAATATACTTTCAAGAATTTCCACCTTCTCCATTAAATCAGGCATCTTTATATTAGAGACTGAATAAATATAGTATGTTGGAAAAAAGAAATGAGCTATAAAAACTAATAAGTTATTATTATCATCTGATGACTATATAACATAGAAAAATTGAAAAGAATCTATAAAACTATTAGAACTAAATCAAGTCAACAAAGGCTGGATTTTAAAATCAATCTATTAGAATAGGATTTCTAGTACAGCTGAGTGAATAGGCTGACAAATCTCCCAAAACACTGTAAAACTAATTGTCAAAATCATCCATTATAGGCTCTAGAAATCAATCAAAAGCAAACAATGAGTTAAAAAAAACTGCTAACCTTTGGGTAAGAATAGCATCAATCTGTGGCATTCTTGCCTGAAGCTGTTCTTTCTTTCTCTTCATTCAATTCAGTTACCAGTTCTACTAAGATAGGCTGGCAGTGAAAACCAGTGGTTCAGTGCCAGAGAAGTAATTTGATCTGGAACGGAAGGCAAAAAACTCCTGTCCCGTGGTATTACTACCAGAAGTAGTGATCCTGGTAGGATCTCAGACTGGAAATCCCCCAGGTCTGCTCTTTTGAGGCTGTTGTCCCAGCTGGGATAACCATCTGACTAGCACAGTAGCTAGAAATTCAACAGAAAGATCCCATTTTGTATGGAACCAGAAGAGACCCAGAATTGCTAAGGAAATGTTGAAAAAGAAAAACAAAACTGGGGCCATCACATTGCCTGATTTCAAGCATTACTACAAAGCTGTGATCACCAAGACAGCATGGGACTGGCACAAAGACGCACAGACCAGTGGAACAGAGTGGAGAGCCCAGAAATGGACCCTCAACTCTATGGTCAAATAATCTTCGACAAAGCAGGAAAAAAGACAGTCTCTTCAATAAATGGTGCTGGGAAAATTGGACAGCTATGTGTAGAAGAATGAAACTCGACCATTCTCTTACACCATACACAAAGATAAACTTGAAATGGATAAAAGACCTCAACATGAGGGACGAATCTTTCAAAATCCTAAAGGAGAACATAGGCAGTAACCTCTTCGACATCGGCCTCAGCAACTTCTTTCAAGCCATGTCTCCAAAGGCAAAGGAAACAAAAGCAAAAATGAACTTTTGGGACTTCATCAAAATCAAAAGTTTCTGCACAGCAAAGGAAACAGTCAACAAAACAAAGAGGCAACCCACGGAATGGGAGAAGATATTCGCAAATGACACTACAGACAAAGGGCTGATATCCAAGATCTATAAATAACTCTTCAAACTCAACACACACAAAACAGATAACCACGTCAAAAAATGGACAGAAGACAAGAACAGACACTTCTCCAAAGACGACATGCAAATGGCTAACAGACACATGAAAAAATGTTCATCATCAGTAGCTATCAGGGAGATTCAAATCAAAACCACATTGAGATACCACCTGACACCAGTTAGAATGGCCAAAATCAACAAGACAGTAAACAATATGTGTTGGAGAGGATGTGGAGAAAGGGGAACCCTCCTACATTGTTGGTGGGAATGCAAGTTGTTGCAGCCACTTTGGAAAACAGTGTGGGGATTCCTTAAGAAACTAAAAATAGAGCTTCCCTATGACCCTGCAATTGCACCACTGGGTATTTACCCCAAAGATACAGATGTAGTGAAAAGAAGGGCCATCTGTACCCCAATGTTCAAAGCAGCAATGGCCACAGTTGCCAAACTATGGAAAGAACCAAGATGCCCTTCAACAGATGAATGGATAAAGAAGATATGGTCCATATATACAGTGGAGTATTATGCCTCCATGAGAAAGGATGGATACCCAACTTTTTTATCAGCATGGATGGAATTGGAAGAGATTATGCTGAGTGAAATAAGTCAAGCAGAGAGAGTCAAGTATCATATGGTTTCACTTACTTGTGCAGCATAAGGAAAGAGGACATGGGGAGCTGGAGAGGAGAAGTGAGTTGGGGGAAACTGGAGCGGGAGACAAACATGAGAGACTGGGGACTCTGCAAAACAAACTGAGGTCTTTGGAGGGGAGAAGGGTGGAAGGTTGGGTGAGAATGGTGGTGGGTATTATGGAGGGCACGTATTGCATGGAGCACTGGGTGTGGTGCATAAACAATGAATTCTGGAACTTGAAAAGAAGTAAAATAAAATAAAATGAAAAAAAAAAAAGAGCTATAAACTCTCCACATACCCCTCTAAATGAGAGGGAGCCTCTACGGACATGCAAGATAAGACCTCAGAAGGCACAAGGAAAAATAAAAGGTAAGATTGCCTGAACTCTGAATATTCTCCCCAACCAGCAAAGGGTAAAAAAGCCTTACTGGTCTGAAGTATTGGCACAACTTCTGACCAGTCACCGACTGATTGCCAAGTTATGAAGACAGACAGGAATTTAAGCTTAAAAATAAAAATAAGAATAAAATAAGGAACTGAACAGAGCTACTGTGCCTGCATATTGTAAAACAGATTCTACATAATTGGTCTGGGCAAGCAATGAAACAACAAACCATCTACCTCAGCAAAAACGGAAACAAAAACAGCCCTTGGGGAGAAGGAGAGAATCCAGATCTTCTACAATACGTTATCTCAAATGTCCAGTTTTCAACAAAAATTACGAGATATGCAAAGAAACATGAATATGTTACCTAAACTCAGAGAGAAAAGCAGTCAATAAAAATTGCCTGAGTGGGCCAATATGTTAGATTTAGCAGACACAGACTTAAGGTAAGTTTTATCAATATGTGTAAAGAAGATTATGTTCAAAGAATTAAAAGGAAAATATAACAACTCAACAAGTAAGGAATCTCAACAGACAAATAGAAATAATAAAGAAAGAACCCTATAATAAGGCAAGAAAAAGAAATTAAAGACATTTAGATTGGAATGTAAGAACTAAAACTATCTTTATTCACAGATGACTGATCTCATATATGTAAGAAAATTTAGGGAATCCACACATATACACACATAAAAGAACCTACAGAATACATGATCAATATAAAAAAAAAGTTGTATTTTTATGTATTACGCAAAGCACTGAGAATGAAGATCAAGAAATAGAATAAAAATAGAATAAAAAAATTTACAAAGAAATAAATTTAGTAAAAGAATTGCCAAGATTTATGCACTGAAAACTACAAATGATGCCAAGAGAAATTAAAGAAGACCTAAATGAATGGAGAGATAGTCCATGTTCATGGAATGGAAGATAGTGTGAAGATGGTTAATTCTCTCCAAATTGACCTGGGGATTCAATACAATTCCAAAAAAAAGCTCACTTGGCCATTTTTTTTTTTTAATAGAGGTTTACAAGATAGTTCTAAACTTTACATGGAAATGCAAGGGACCCAAAATAGCCAAAACAATTTTGAAAAATAAAACTGAAGGATGTACAACATCTAATTTCAAAAGTCACTGCAAAACTATAGCAATCAAAATGGTAGAATCATGAGGTAAAGATAGGCATGCTAGTCAATGGAATATAATTGAGAGTTTAAAAATAAACTCTTGGGGTGCCTGGGTGGCTTAGTTGTTAACCTTCTGCCTTTGGCTCACGGCATGATCCTGGGGTCCTGGGATTGAGGCCCACATTGGGCTCCCTGCTCAGTGGGAAGCCTGCGCCCTCCCTCTCCCTCTCCCTGCTTGTGATCCCTCTCTCACTGTCTCTCTCTCTGTGTGTCAAATAAATAAAATCTTTAAAAAAAAACAACTCTTACATTTATGTTGATTTTTGACAAAGGAGACAAGGAAATTCAGTAGGGGGAAACAGGGCTAAACTATAAAACTTCTAGAAGAAAACACAGAAGAAAAATTTTGTGATGTCACGAAAGGTAGTCTTCTTAGCTATGATACAAAAAGCATAATCCCCCAAATTAAAAAAAAAAAGATCATATTACATCAAAATTTAAAACTTTTTCATTTTATAATTTTTTAAGATTTATTTTTATATATTTTACAGAGAGAGAGAGGAGGGGAGGGGCGGGGCAGAGAGAGACAAGAGTCGCAAGCCGACTCCATGCTGAGTGCAGCCCAATTCAGTGGTCAATCTAACAACCCAGAGATCAGGACCTGAGCTGAAACCAAGTTGAACGCTTAACCAATTACGTCACTGAGTTGCCCCATAAAACTTCTTCACTTTAAAAAACACCATTATAAAAATGAAAAGCTACAGACTAGGAGAGAATATTTGCAAATCATGTATCCCATAAGGAACTTTGTCCAGAATATATAAACTCTTACAATTCAATAATAACTATTATTAACTCAACCTAACTTAACAAATAGACAAAAGATCTAAAGAGACATTTTTGCCAAAAAAGATATATGAATGACCAGTAAGTACATGTAGGGAACTTCAACATCATTAGTCATTAGGAGAATGTAAATTAAAACTACAATGAGATACCACTGCATGAATGGCCATTATTAAAAGGACAAATAGCAAGTGTTGGTAAGCTTATGGTAAAACCGAAACCCTCATATGTCATTGATGAGAATATAAAATGAAAACAGCCAATCTGAAAATAGTCTGTCAGTTTCTCAAAAAGTTAAATGTAAAATTACCATATGACCCAGCAATTCCACTTCTTGGTATTTATGCACAAGAAATAGAAGCATCTGTCCACACAAAGACTTATACATGAATATTCACAACAAAATTATTCATACTATCCAAAACCCAGAAAAAATTCAAATGTCTATCAACTGGTGAACTGATGAAAATGTGATAGGATGTGGAGAAAGGGCAACCCTTTTGCACAATTGGTGGGTATGCAAACTGGTGCAGCCACCCTGGAGAACAGTATGAAGCTTCCTCAAAAAGTTAAAAATGAAGCTACCCTATAACACAGCAATTGCACTACTAGGTATTTGCTCAAAGGATACAAAAATGGTGATTCGAAGGGGCTTATGCACCCCAATGTTTATAGCAGCACTCTCAACAGCCAAATTATGGAACAGGTCCAAATGTCCACTGACTGGTGAATAAACAAAGATGTGGTGTGTACACACAAACACAATGGAATATTATTCAGCCATCAAAAAGAATGAAATCTTACCATTTGCAATGACATGAATGGAACTAGAGTGTATTATGCTAAGCAAAACAGTCAGAGAAGGACAAATACATGATTTCATTCATATGTGGATATTAAGAAAGAAAACAGATGAACACAGGGGAAGGGATGGAAAAATAAAATAAGATAAAAATAGGGGGGCAAACCATAAGAGACCCTTAACTATAGGAAACAAATAGGGTTGTTGGAGGGAGGTTGGTTGGGAGATACACTCAATGGGTTGTAGATATTAAGGAGGGCACTTGTTGGGAAGGGCCCTTGGGTGTTACAAGTAAGTGATGAATCACTAAATTCTACTCCCGGAAACCAATACTACACTTTATGTTAAGTAACTTGATTTTAAATTTTTAAAACCCCACAAAAATGTGGTATCTCCACAATGCAGTATTACTCAGAAGTAAAAAGGAATGAACTACTGATACATAATATAATGTGGATGAATTTCACAAATATCATGCTAAGTGAAAGGAGTCAGACACAAAATATCATGTATTATGATTCCATTTACGTAAAATGTTCAGAAAAGGCAAATCTATAGAGACAGAAAGCAGACTGGTGGTTGTCTGGGGCTGAGAGTGGGAGCAGGCATTAGCAGCAAACAAGTATATGGGAACTTTCAGGGATGAGGAAAATATTCTAAAACTGAATTGTGGTGATGGTTACATAACTATATATTTTCTGAAAATGAATTGCGTATTTATAATGGGCGAATTTTATGGTATAAAAAGTATCTTAATAAAGCTGTATTTTTAATAAATATTTTATTTATTTATTTTGAGAGAGAGAGTGCATGCACAAGTGGGAGGAGCGGCAGAGGGAGAGAGAATCCCAAGCAGACCCCATGCTGAGCATGAAGCTCTACACAGGACTCAATCTCACAACTGTGAAATCATGACCTGAGCCAAAATCAAGAGTCAGACACTTAACCAACTGAGCCACCCAGGCGCCCCAATAAAGCTGTATTTTTTTTAAAAACAGGTCAGTATACAACATCAGTAGTATTCGTATGCATTGAGAATGTGTAAAGAATGTAAAGAAAAAATACTCAAAAGGGAAAAAAATAATCCTATAAAATAGGAAAAAGTATTCTGCATCATTAGGGAAAATTATAAACATTAACTGGAGGATGTAAGAAAAAAACTAAATACATTGAGATGAAAATCATGTTCATACACACGAGAAGACTTGATATTAAAATATATCCAAGTAATCTATAAATTCAATGTTATCCCAACCAAGATATACATATGATAACAGGCTGAGTCTGAAGAGTGAAGGACCCCTATGAACCAATACAATTTTGAAGAAGGGACAAGGTGATTTTAGATAGGGATATACAAGAGACCAATGAAACAATACAAAACCCAGAAACAGATCTGCATATATATGGAAACTGGTTTATAATGGAGCTCAGTCTAAATGAGACTGTTCAATAAATGGTACTTGGACAAGTGCTTATCTAAAATTAAAAAAATGGAATCTTTACCTTAAACTATAGTATATAGAAGTAAATTACAAAAAGATTATAAACTTAAATTTATAAAACAATTTTAGAACGTTTAAAGGAAAACAAAGATTAATATCTGTATCTCTAGGTTGGGGGAACAAAAAATGCAAATAACAAAAGAATGATAATTTTTGAGTACATAAAAATTCAAAACTTCTGTCGATTAAAGACAATATAAATAAAAAAGCATATTTGTAGCATATAACAAAGAATTAGTATCCAGAAAAGAATTCCTACAAATCAGTAAGAAAAACATAACTGAATAGAAAAATGGGTAAAGGATATGAATAGGCAATTCACAACAGAGGAAACAGGAATGATGAAAAGGACTCAACTTCACTAGTGATTAGGGAAATGCAAATAGAAAATACCATTTAATACTCATCAACTGGCAAAAACTAAAATGCCTGCTAATATTACGTACTGACGTGGATGAGGGAAAATGGGAACACTTATATACTGCTAGATAGAGTATACTTGGTAGGTCCTTCGTGAAGCTAGAAGATGTACATACTCAATGACTCAGTAATTTCAGTTCCAGGTATAGGCCTATCTGTGTATGAAAATATCAAAAATATGTTCACAGGAGCATTTTTTTAATAGTAAAATATTAGAAACCATGGAAATTGTCTCTCAAAAGGAAAGTAAGTAAAACAATTGCAGTTTATAAAATGGCATACAACAGAGAAGTTAAAATGTATGAATCGGTTGTAGAACTTGATCAAGTTCACAAATATAATATGTTTGTTAAAAGTATTAAGTTGCAGAAAAGGCAAAGACAATGCCACTGTACATAATTTAAAAGCACACAACAGTATTATATATTGTTTATGAATATTCATGCAGATTTTAAAAAAAGTGTTGTAAACCTCTGGTAAGAAAGGAAAGATAGAATCTTTAGAACAGTAGTTGTCTTTAGTGTGGAAGGGAATGAGAAACAGAAAGGAACAGCTGAGGGGTAGAATAAGATTTAAACTTTATCTGTGTCTTGATTTCTTTAAAAAATTTATGTGAATCTAATAAAATGTGGTAACTATTTGCTAATTTTAAGTAATGGATATGTGGGTATTTATAATATTTTTGTATTTTTCTACATATTTGAATTTTTTAATGTTGAAGAAATAAGGGATTTGTTTACTACTGAATGCCTGATGAAAAGGTTTGAGAAGGCCAGCATTAGAGAGAGACTGTTGAATTAGTACAAGGCAGCACAGAACAGTAGTGGTATATTAGGGTATGGGAGCAACATAGATGCCCAGGAAGGCTCAAATCTTGGGTAGGGACTTGCAATTCATCAGGAAATAAATTTAGTTTATGGTTAATTTAGAGGCCTTTAAAATTTTTTTCTGCTTCTTGGTTTTCCTTAATTTCACTAATCATTAAGTTTCCTACTTTTGATTATGGGAAAGCAGTTGATGTGAAATTCACACACCTTTGTTAGTTATTAATAATTTTAATGAAAGGGAAGGAAACTAAAGAGGATTATTGATGAAGTTTATAGACGAACCACAGAATATGTTAATTAATTCTCCTCTTTCATTTACACTAATAATTGGTTTTGACTTGTAATTCTGGGCAGCTGTTTTCTGGTCAGCTTTACTCCCATCACTTAAAATATACACTGATAACACCCATTTACAAAATCTGAAAATACTTTGGCATGCCCATCAATAAAAAAAAGGTTAAGTGCTGTAGAATACTATTATAACTATGCTTAGCTTTATACAGTTAAAAACATATGAATAATATAAATTACATTATAATATGTAATATAAAAATACCATCTATATCATCTATAATACCACACATAATAAAATTTTAAAATATAAGTAATATACAGTTAAGTTCAAACCAAGCGAGTAGAAGTAGCTACAGTGAGTCTAAGTCAATAGCTGAGTCACTCCTGTGCAGTAGATTGTTCATATGTGACAAAAATGTCAGGTTATTCAAGAGACAGCACCAGAAATGAACATGGATTTTGAACTGTATGCTGTGTACTCAGAGCGTTGAAACAGTAACCTCAGTTAAAACAGAGGGAGCAGTTTTATGGTGTTGGAGGAATATATGGAAGAAATTTTTGTATAAAAATCACAGGTAATCTCACTAGAGATAATCACTTCTAAGTACTTTGATGAGTATCTAAATATGTGAACAGTATTTATAAAATATTTAAATTTTATTTATAAAAGAAATAAAGACTTAAAAACAAATTTAGGACTATATTGAATATATTATTTATGATCTACTTTAACGTTAATACAGTGTTAACATTTTCCATGACATTAAATAATTTTCTATAACAATTTAAAAATGAATATATGAATCATTTGGGTATACCATAAATTATCTACAGTTTATTATAAAATATTTAAATTACTTCAAATTATTAAATGTTTTATTTTTAAACATTTCAGTTGCTTTTAATTTTTTTTAATCTTTTGTACTCACCATACATGTAGATAAATATTTTCATAGATATCTATTTATATACATATAATAAATTCCTAGGATATAAGTGCTAAGGCTAAAGAAGGAAAATTCTAAGAGTTTTGTAGTTTTAGCTCTTACATTTAGGGCTTTGATTCACTTTGAATTCATTTTTATACTCTTTTGTATGTGGATATTCAGTTGTCCCAGCACCATTTGTTGAAGACTATTCTTTCCTTCATGGAATGGTCTTGATAACCCTTGTCAAAACTCAAATGACCGCAGATGTACTGTCACTAGTCTTTCATATTTCTCTTTTTTTCCAGCCCCTTTGAAATATAACCGCCACATATATAACACTGTGTAAGTTTAAGATGTACAATCTGCTGGTTTGACACATTTATATGCTGTAAAATAATCAGCACTCTAGCATTAGCTAACACTTCCATACCATCACATAATTACCATTTTTAAAAAAGATTTATCTATTTATCTGACAGAGAGACAGACAGTGAGAGAGGGAACACAAGCAAGGGGAGTTGGAGAGGGAGAAGCAGGCTTCCCAAAGGAGCAGGGAGCCTGATGTGAGACTCAATTCCAGGACTCTGGAATCATGACCTAAGCCGAAGGCATACGCTTAACGACTGAGCCACCCAGGCATCCCACCATTCTTTTTTGTGGTGAGAACATTTAGGATCTATTCTCTTAGCAACTTTCAAGTATGTAATACAGTATTATGAGCTATAATCACCAAGTTGTATGTTAGATCCTCAGAACTTATAACTGGAAGTTTGTATCTTTTGACCAGTATCCTCCCTTTCCTCCTGTCCCCCAGGCCATGGTAACCACCACTATACTCTGTTTTGATGATTTTGGCTTTTTTAGATTCCACATGTAACATCATACAGTACATGACTTATTTCACTTAACATAATGCCCTCAAGGTTCACCCAAGTTGTTACAAATGGTAGGATTTCCTTTCTTTCTCATGGCTGAATATTCCATTTTATGTATATACCACATCTTCTTTACCCATTCATCTACTGACAGATACTTAGTTTGTTTCCATATCTTGGCTACTGCGAATAAAGCTGTGCTGAACATGGGGGTGCAGACAGTTCTTTGAGACTCTGTTTTCATTTCCTTTGGATAATATACCCAGAAGCGGTATTACTGGATCACACAGTATTTCTGCTAATTTTCTGAGGAAACTTTTTACTGTGTTTTCTATAGTGGCTGTACAAATTTACATTTTTTTTAAATATTTTATTTATTTACTTGACAGAGAAAGACAGAGATAGCAAGAGAGGGAACACAACCAAGGGGAGTGGGAGAGGGAGAAGCAGGCTTCCTGCTGAGCAGGGAGCCTTATGCGGGGCTCAATCCCAGGACCCTGGGGTCATGACCCAAGCCAAAGGCAGACACTTAATGACTGAGCCACCCAGGCACCCCCCAATTTACATTTCTAACAATAGTTCACAAGGGCTCCCTTTTTTCCACATCCTCACGAGCACTTATCTCTTGCCTTTTTTGATCGTAGCCATTCTTTTGGGTGTGGGGTGATATCTCATAGTGATTTTGATTTGCATTTCCCAATTAATCATGTCTAGCACCTTCTCATGTATCTGTTGGCCATTTGTAACTCTTCTTTGGAAAAAAGTCTACTTAGTTGATCTGGCCATTTTTAAATTGGGTTGTTTGTATTCTTGCTATTGAATTATAAGAGTTCTTTACACATTTTGGCTACTAATCCCTTATCAGATATATGATTTGGAAGTATTTTCTATCATCCCATTGGTTGCCTTCTCATTCTGAGTGATTCTTTTGCTGTGTAGAAGTTCAGTTTGATATAGTCCCACTTACTTTGCTTTTTTGTTGGTTGTGATTTTATCATATCCAAAAAATCATGACATCAAAAACTAATGATATATTGTATGGTGAGTAACATAACATAGTAATAATAAAAAAAATCAGTGCCAAGACCAATGTGAAGGAGCTTTTCTCCTGTGTCTTCTTACAGGGGTTTTCTGGTTTCATGCCTTAAGTCTTTAATCCATTTTGATAAAATTTTTGTGAGTGGTACAAGACAGGGGTCCAATTTCATTCTTTTACATATGGTTACCCAATTTTCCCAACACTGTTTATTGAAGAGACTACCCTTTCCTCACTGAGTATTTTTGGTTCTCTTGTCAAATATTAATTGACATATATACAAGGGTATATTTTTCTTTTTTTAAACTGAATTTGTACCTTCTCCTTGTTTCTTTAAGGATGTGTCTATTTTTCTTATGAGTTATTTCTTATTGAGTTTAACTCCCACATTGTCATCGGCCTTATCAGATATTTAGAGGCAGCACAGATAGGGGTTGTGGTAGAAACTGTTGTCCACCAAATCTGTTCTCCTTTCCTTCCTGGGCACATGGTGGGACTGCACTTTCTAGTTTCCTCTACTGTTAGGACTGGCCATGTGGCTAAGCTCTTTCTAATACAGTATGAGCAGAAGCAATATATGCCACTTTTAGGACTAGATTTTTTAATGATTTTATTTATTTATTATAGCAAGAGAGAGAGAGAGAGAGAGCACATGCAAGAGCTCAAGCAGGGGGAGCACCAGAGGAAGAGGGAGAAGCGGGCTCCCCACTGAGTAGGGAGCCCAATGTGGGACTCGATCCCAGGACCCTGGGACCATGACCTGAGCCGAAGGCAGACACTTAACCAGCTGAACCACCCAGGTGCCCCAGGGCTAGATTTTAAGAGAATGGTATGACTTCTCATGCTCTCTTTCCTCCATCCGCTGGATAGAATTCAAATAAGTCAATGACCCAGGTTTGGCCAAGCTGATGATGAGAGAAATTGGCTGAGTCACCTTGTTGCTCAGGTCCTTAAATAATTTTATGAGGTAGAACCTACCTATCTACCCTGAAATACTGCATGAGAAATAATTAACATCTATCTTATTTGAGCTTTTACATTTTGAGTCTATTTTAGTTGTTTAGCCTTTGTCCTAATTAATACAGACTAAGTACCTTGTAGGAGGATATTGATGTAACAAAAAATTAATATAGATGGCATCCGTAAAGCAGCAGAGCAGCAAGCAGTAAGAAAGCAAATGCTGCAAATTGGGAAGCTGGTAATACTGGTTACACTGTGGCAAAACATCAGGTGATATCATTGCCTGCATGATATGGAAAGCAGATGAGGGTTATAAATGGTAGAGTTCTAGGGCAGTGTTTCCCAATCCTACACTTTGACTTTAGTAAAGCAGCTACTACATATTGTATTACACATTTTAAAAAACCTGGAATTGTCAAATCTACCACCATATTCCCATGAAGTGTCTACCTTTGCTAGAATACTTAAAATACTTAAAATCTCCTCCTTACACTTAGGTCAAATAAATATTCACCCATGTTTTTGTCTATTACATTTCTCTTTCATGAATTTATACTTTGGCCTGGTATGATGTAGGGTCAGAAGTTTTCCTTTTCTTTCTTTTTTTTTTTTTTTTAAGATTTTATTTATTTATTTGACAGACAGAGATCACAAGTAGGCAGAGAGAGAGGAAGGGAAGCAGGCTCCCTGCCGAGCAGAGAGCCCGATGCGGGACTCGATCCCAGGACCCTGAGATCATGACCTGAGCTGAAGGCAGCGGCTTAACCCACTGAGCCACCCAGGCGCCCAGAAGTTTTCCTTTTCTAGAGAATTTCAAGATCATTACCTTTATAATCTATGATTTTCCCACCAATTTGAAGTCCACCTTTTCAGAGTTTGTTTACACATCCTTAATATCTAACTAAAATCAATGGTGCTTGCTAGGAAATGAGGTTGGAGTTCAGTATACCAGATAAAGTTCTTACCCCATAAAGCTTAGGGTACATTCTTGTTGACAAGAATACTATAAAAAGACATACTCTTTCTTTTACTTAAAAGACAATTTTCTGAATTCACATGTTGCTGGCACTCCCAAAAGGCATACTTTAAAGCATTTTATTTTTGGAAAAAACAAAAAATATCCCTACATCTTCATGATATGTCTGTACATGTCTTACCAAATTAAGATAAACTTACAAAGGAAGAGTACCCATGAGTTAAATGCTTGGAAACTCCCTTTGCACTTTCATCTAGATTGGTTTTGCTTGGTCACTCAGGTGAAGTTAACTCTCTCTTCTCTATTTCTATGCCAGAAAGCTAAAGGGGAAACACTAAATCTAAAATTAGCCTTCAGCAATTTTGGAGTGAAAACAATCCCATATACTTTTTGTTTACTTATATTCACAACTTTAACTATTTTGATAGGAAAATTTAGTTAAGATCCATAAGAATTTATTAATGTAGACAAAACATTAAGTTTTATTGATTAGTGGAAGGTCAGGGAAGGTGGGAAGAGAAATGAGTATTCAAAGAACCTCTACTATGTGCCAACCACTTACATGTATTTACAACTCTTTTTTTTTTTTTAAGATTTTATTTATTCATTTGATAGACAGAGATCACAAGTAGGCAGAGAGGCAGGCAGAGAGAGAGGGGGAAGCAGGCTCCCTGCTGAGCAGAGAGCCCAATGCAGGGCTTGATCCCAGGACCCTGAGATCATGACCTGAGCTGAAGGCAGAGGCCTTCACACACTGAGCCACCTAGGCACCCCTGTATTTATAACTCTTGCAAGGATACTGTTAGAGATAATTCCATAGATGAAAAAACAAAATCTCACAGGTTAAGAAATATAAGGCAATGAAACCTAGCCCTGAAGGAAGGCTTTCTTGATGGAATTACCTGCTTGTTCTTAAGGTGAACAGTTCATACTCTCTAGAGCCCCAGGCCTTGCTGAAGGAACTAGAACTATTCCACTACTTCAGATATGTTTCAGCTTCCAAAAATTTTGTACTAGAAGTGGAAAGAATAAAAGAAACTTACCAAGTTACTATACTCTGATAGAAAATGAAATATGTACTGTATATTAAGAAAAGTAAGAGATGCCAGAAAACATGAGATGCCTAACACTCTTAGTGCAGAAAGCAAGCTTACAATTAGGCAATAAGGACAGTCTTTGAGAAATGGCCTTGAGAGGGTCTGCCAAACTAAGGCAGCAAGGTAAAATCTGGATCTTAGAAATGTACAGCTGGTGACGAGCATACCTCTTATCAATTCCATTAACAAGTTCTTTTTCAAAGTATCTCTAATCTCTTAATTCTGCTTTCTGAACCCTTTAACATACATTCTGGAAATGAACTCTCTCTCTTAAGGTCAGGTCATCTCATTTGACACTAATTCTCTTCATAAAACAGGTTGGGGCGCCTGGGTGGCTCAGTGGGTTAAAGCCTCTGCCTTCGGCTCGGGTCATGATCCCAGGGTCCTGGGATCGAGCCCCACATCAGGCTCTCTGCTCAGCGGGGAGCATGCTTCTTCACCTCTCTCTTTCTGCCTACTTGTGATCTCTGTCTGTCAAATAAATAAATAAAATCTTTAAAAAAAAGAAAACAGGTTAAACGTCTGATTTATAGCTATAAAAACAGATATTATTAATATATCAACAAAACTGATTTCACCCAAATGAATGTATTAAACATGAGGGCACAAAAAGTTGTTCAACAAATATTTATCATGAGTCTATCTGTCAGACATTATTCTGGATGGCAGGGACACTGTGTTGAAGAAAAATTAGCACCCCCCCCCAAAAAAAAAGAAAGAAAGAAAAATTAAACCAAAATCTCTGCTCTTAAATATTATGTCTGGTCATAACAAATACAATGAACATATAAGCATAAAAAAAGTCACAGAGAATGAAGAAAAGGATGCTATCTTACATTGGGTAGGCAGGAAAAGCTTTACTGATAAAGTCACATTTAAACAGAGAACTGAATGAAGTGAGGGAGTAGTATGTGTGGATGTCTAAGGGAAGAGCTTTCTGAGGAAACAGAAAGGGCAAAGGCCCTGAAGTTCGAGTATGATCACTGTGGAATCCAAAAAGGCCAGAACAGCTGAATTACAGTGAGGGAAAGAGGGATAGAGGACATCAAACCTTGGTAAGAATTCTGGCTTTTAAACTGAATGAGAAGAGAAACTACCAGTAGGTTTTGGGCAAAGATGACATAATCTGATTTAGGTTTTAGAAAGATCACATTGGCTACCGTTAAAGAACAGACATCAGAGGGAAAGGTGGAAAGAAGCAGAGAGCCAATGACAAGAATCCTAAAATACATGCAAGAAATAATACTGGTAGCTTGATTTAGAATAGTAGCAGTAGAGGTGAGGTGAACTGGTTCTATTTAAAGGTAGAGCTGAAAGAATTTACTACTGGGATGGATTTGGGGTTTGGAGAGAGGTAAGAAGAACGACCCTGAAAGGGGCACCTGGGTGGCTCAGTTGGTTACGCAACTGCCTTTGGCTCAGGTCATGATCCTGGAGTTCCGGGATCGAGTCCCACATTGGGCTCCATGCTCGGCGGGGAGTCTGTTTCTCCCTCTGACCTCTCCCCTCTCATGCGCTGTCTCTCATTCTCTCCCTCTCTCTCAAATAAATAAATAAATCTTAAAAAGAACGACACTGATGCTGCTGGCATGAGCACCTATAAGAATATAGTTGACACTACTGAGATTGGGTAGCTTCCCAATAGTAGCAAGCTTGGGAGGGGAAAATCAAAGGCTGAGTAAGCAGGTGACCAGAATGGTCAGGAGATGAGTAATACACAAGAAGACTGAGCATAAGTAAATAAAATGAGGATAAGGGGAGCGAAGTTTCTCATTGTCAAAGAAGGCATTTACATAAAATATAGAAGAGAGGGAGGCTAGAAAGACTGTTTACACAAACATAATACACACACACATACTGATAGAGAAATAAATACAGCTGTTCATGTGTGTGTATAAGCATATATATCCTGGTTCTGTTCACTGAGAGGGGTTAGAAGCAATAAGTACACCAAGTACCCAGAGCATAGTTTCTTCCACGTCAATAATTTTGCACTAAAATGAAATAGGGGAGACGGAGGAAACAGCTAATTCCAGAATCAGGGTAAGGAAAGTAAATGATAAACTGGAACATCTTTCACCAGAAAGGAAATGCTCAGTGAATGAGGGTGGACATATGTGAAGGACGGGTGTCAGTACAAAGGAACTTCTACTGGTTAAGTATGGAGCAATCTGAGCCTAATAAGAAACAATAAGCCCAACAAATTTCAATCCACTGAATAAAACAGAAATCCATAACCACGATAATATGAATTATATCTAGTCATATGCTCTTCATATAACCCAGCCCTATCTCTTGCTACACTCCCACTGCACACTATAAAGATAATGAACTACTTATCTCTGTGGTCCAGAATTATTGTTATCTCTATATTTGAAGTGTTCTCAATTTGCCTGTCTGCCAGGAAAACTGAATTTGATTCAATTCTATAAATATTTACTGAGTACTCTTCTATGAAGTAAAACACAGTAGTAAGCCATTCAAGTTCCTCCTTTCAAGACCTACCATTCTACCAAGTGAGGCAGAGTAAGCCCTAGTTCAAAAGCTACTTCCATGAAGCTTTTCCTTGTTTTCCTCCTGGTCTCACAACATGTGTAGACACTGCCATTATAGTACGTCTTATTGCAAAATAATTGTTTACTTGTCTTCTTAACTCTGCATTGCAAGTTCCATGTGAACAGAGACTGTTTTTCATTTTTGTATCCCTAGTATTTAGCCCTGTAAATATATTCATGCACTAATACATTCAACAACTATATATGCTGGGTACCATGCTATGCTCCACGGATACAATTACAAGTAAAAAACAGGTGCAACTTTGCTTTCATGAAATTTAAAGTATACTAGAGTTGGGAGAGGAAGGCAGAGAGACAGTACACTCAAGTATATAGTTATAAATTAAGAGGAATATTATGAAGGAAAGAAGGCTAATGCTATGAGAACATAAAACAAGGGACTCTGGTATAGTTTGGGGAAGGCATCCCTAAAGAAACAGATTTGAACCAGGATGTGAACCATGTTTGGAAGTTAAGAAAGTAAATGGAGAGAATGAGGAAAGGGGTGATTGTAGACCAAGGGATGAACAAGTACAAAACCCCTGGAGGAGAGCTTGGTATTAGAGAAGAACTGAAAGACAGTCACTCACTGAAGTGCAGAGTGATGGGGGAGAGATACAAAATGAAGCAAAAAGTAGAAATAACTCAAATGTCCATAACTGATGAATGGATAAACAAAATGTGGCATATCCATACAATGGAGTATTACTTAGGCATAATAAGGAATGAAGTGTTGATACATGCTATTACATGGATGAACCTCGAAAACAGGCTAACGGAAAGGAGCCACACACCCTACATACTGCGTTATTCCATTTATGAAATGTCTAGAAGAAGAAAAACCATAGATAGAGAGCAGATTAGTGGTTATCAGGAGGTGGTGGGAAAACAGGGAATGACTGCTAATGGGGTACAGGGTTTCCTTTCGGGGTTATGAAAACTTTCTAGAATTAGATCATGGTGGTAGTTGTAAAACCTTACAAATACCCTAAAGAAAAAACACTGAAATGTATACTGTAAATACACAAACAATGAATCATGGAACACTACATCAAAAACTAATGATGTGCTGTAAAAAAAAAAAAAAGAAATGCAACAGATTTCTGTACACTGATTTTGTATCTCACAACATTACTGAATTCATTTATCAGTTCTAGTAGTTTTCTGGTGGAGTCTTTAGTTTTCTACATATAATATCATGTCATCTGCAAATACTGGAAGTTTTACTTCCTCCTTACCAATTTGGATGCCTTTTTCTTTTTAAGATTTTATTTATTCATCTGAGAGAGAGAGAGAAAGCACAAGCAGGGGGAGAGGGAGAAGCAGACTCTCTGCTGAGCAGGGAGCCCGACACGGGGCCCCAGGACCCTAAGATCATTACCTGAGCTTAAGGCAGACGCTTAACCGTGTGAGCCAAACAGGCGCCCCTCGGATGCCTTTTATTTCTTTTTCTTGTCTGCTTGCTGTGGCTAGGACATCCAGTACTATGTTGAATAAAAGTGGTGAGAGGAATTATGGAGTGCACTTGTTGTGATGAGCACTGGGTGGTTCTATGGAAGTACTAAATCACTATATTGTATACTGAAACTAAGATTACACTGTATGTTAACTGGAATTTAAATAAAAATTTTTTTAGAAGTAAAAAAATAAATAAATAAAATGGTGAACTTTATGTTATGTAAATTATATCTGAATTTTAAAAGATAAAGTTAGCAGAGAACATACACCCTTTAAATTATCTTGAGGTTTTCCATTTTATCCTCAGAGTAATAAGGGTACAGTGCAGATGCTCTAAAAATTACTTTTTGAACAAATAAAAAGACTTTTTAATATGTGACCCAATAGTCTGTAATAGATCTCTGTCATTTTATTTGAAACTGTTATTTATAATTCTGCTTCCTAGAAAATATCTTTAGGTGGACCTGAAACTTTTATTGAGTTACTCCTTTCCAGAGAGTCATCTGTTCAATGTGCTATCTTATTTGTAACTATGTCTTGATGGGTCTTTCACGGAAAGATAATACTTGAGGATAACCAGGGGCCAAATAACAAGTAGGATTAGGATAACTGTGGCACACGTGTCTCAGTGAGGAGCCTTGAATGGCAGCTCTTCTTGCCAAATAATATTTCATCTCTAACTATATTAATGAAAAAGAAATCTTAGTTTCCTAAATAAAGTTTTATTCCCATTTCCAAAATAACAGTGCTGAGATGGAATTCTAGAAAGCCCCACAAACATTCTTGGCAGTATTAAAGGCCATGAACTACTCCATGAGCATAAGGCTTGCTTACAGAAGTCAAGATGCTTCTGACCAATCATGTCCATTCCAGTGATCCGGCTGTGCTTCTGTGTACCTGAGCTTCATTCTCTGACCAACACTTCTCCTTGGTGCTTCTTTTTTTTTTTTTTTTAAGATTTATTTATTTATTTGACAGAGAGAGAGAGTGAGAGGCAGAGAGGCAGGCAAACAGAGAGGGGGAAGCAGGCTCCCTCTTGAGCAGAGAGCCCAACATGGGGCTTGATCCCAGGACTCAGACCATGACCCGAGCCGAAGGCAGAGGCTTAACCCACTGAACCACGCAGGTGCCCCTCTCCTTGGTGCTTTAATGGTTTTATAATAGTAATGTTAAAAGATGTACCACAAATTGACATATAACAAAACAAAGAACAAGACCACTAGTCATCCTTTCAAAAATTATTGGGTAATAACATTAAAGTCTCATGTAAGGATTCATCTTACATGAAAAACATGGTTTTTATTATACACACACATATATATACATGTATATATACACTATTACCTTTTAAACAGATTTGCTTTGAAAGAGCACACCTGGTATTATCACTTAGCCTCATAATCACTTGTTAAGGCTAAGTGAATACTTGAAGAACTCTCCAGTGCAGAATATTAAATTCAAAGGTAATAATATACTTATTTCCTTTAAAAATTTTATGAATAGAGAATGAGGTACATCCCAACACTTATTTTTTTCATCTATAGACCTACTCCTTCTGGGATACTAGAATAATTTTATTTCATTTGGCTTAGAGGTATTTACATTTAGAATAAAAATAAGATTAATGAACTGTGCAGACAAGATGAGTGGCATTTAGGTTTACTAACTGAACTGCAACTTAATTTTAAGAGTTTGTCTGACAGAAACAGAAAGAAAGACAGAAATGTATAAAGACCAATCTTCTCCTTAATTTTTTAAGGGTAGAGTTTTTGTTTGTTTGGTTTTTTTTTGTTTTTTTTTGTTTTTTTTTTTTTCAGTTTGTGGGGGCAGAGAGAGAGGGAGAAAATCCCAAGCAGGTTCCATGTCCAGAATGAAGACCCCACTGCAGGGCTCAATCTCATGACCCTGAGATCACATCTTGTGTCAAAATTAAGAGTTGGATTCTTAACTGACTGAACCACCCAGGTACCCCTTGAAGGTAGATTTTTTTATCAAAAACCTTTTTGCCATCTTCGTCTGTGCCTTGTACAAGCTGGAAATTTGGGAAAAACTCTTTTTCTTTAAGACATCGCAAAATGTTAGACGCACTGCTGATAAAAAACATTACAAGTTTTTTTTAAAAAACTGAATCTTAGGGGCAGCCGGGTGACTCAGTTGGTTGAGCATCCAACTCTTGGTTTCATCTCAGGCCATGATCTCACAGTTGTGGAATTGAGCCCCAGGTTGGGCGCCGCACTCAGTGTGGAGTCTGCTTTAGATTTTCTCTCTTCCTCTGCCCCTCTCTCCACTCCCCCCTACCACACTCTCTAAATAAATAAAATCTTTTAAAAATTCCAAAACTCTAAATCTTAGAATCAAGGAAATATGGTTGTGTTGATTGATTTAATAAGAAAACAATTAGAATGACCTAACATTCATGTAAGTCAGAAATTATAAAGCCATGTTGAAAATGGAGCTTGGTAAACTCCACAGCATGTTATTTGTGATAAAGAAATACAATTCTTAGGTTTAAATGCTTTACTGAACAAAATTTAAAAACTACACATTGGTCATACCAGATAATCACCAAATACACACAAGTGAGACCTGACCTTCACCATGGGAATAGGGCACTATGCTCAGAAAAACACCTGTCTCTGGCCAGGGACTAATTTAAGCCATAGCTAAGCACCTCAGTGATAGAAAAGAATCTCTATTATATTTTATGACATCATTATATCAGTCTGAGAATCTAATCAAAGGCCACCAGATACCAGTAAAATGAATACTATTTGCCTTTTCAAAATGGTTGGAAAAAGAGAGCGGGAGAGGTCTTGGTAAGTGATTTATAAACAAAGAAAAATTGCTAAGGCCAGAAATGGCTAAGAAAGTTAAAGATTCTGTATGTTCACATATCACTTCCTTTCTTAGCCCCAAAGCTAATGCCATCAATGTCCATTACTTCAAATTTTTAATAACAACAATAAATATATCACAGAATCTAGGAAAATTACTGGATGCCTAATAGTCCACAATTCCAATGAGTAAAAACAATTCAATATTTCTAATATATGAAAATGGGACTTATATGCAAAAAATAAAAATAATTAAATTTAATGGAAAAATATACTTCACAGAAAACTGCATAAAAAAGCTAAGATAATAAATAGTCAAATATCCACATTCTAACCTATTTTTAAAAAAGAGCTACTTTAATGGCATTTTAGAATTCTTTCTTCAAAGTTAAATATTTTAAAGCTTCATTAAAAACTCTACTGCTAGGGGCACCTGGGTGGCTTGGTTGGTCAAGATCTGACTCTTGATTTCAGCTCAGGTCCTCAGTTTGCTTGTCCCTCTCCCTCTGCTCCTCCCTGCCGCTTGTGCTCTTTCTTTTGCTCTCTCTCAAATAAATAAAAATCTTAAAAATACAACCAACAACAACTCTATTGCTGGTAGCCTTAGCAAATACTTCTGTGCTTCTCCCCAGGACCAATGGAACCAGTGGTTTCCGCTATACATCACTTCCGTAAGTGCTCATACAAGTCCATCCCTGTGAAATCCCATCTTCAGCCACCATAGCTTACTGACATCCTACTCACCATATAAGGGCTATCTAAGATGTTAATTCTCCCATGGAGAAAAGTCCTCCATGATGAAAGAAAGACACAGTAATCTCTTTATTTATTCAACACCAATTTTGAGTGGTAGGTATAAAACAGGGAACAAAACAAAGTTATCTGCTGTCAGGAATTTTACATTCATGGGAGATTTAATGGTCTGAAGCTATTTGTACCACTTACATTCATAGAAACAATCAACTGGAAGCTATTCATGCATATGTAGGATTGTCTTGAGGATTAAATAAGATAATATGAATGTAAACCCTCTAACAAATAAAAGCTACATAGATAACAGCTATTACTATTACATGCTCTTAAACTGTAGTGGGTTTTTTGTTTGTTTGTTTGTTTCTTGACTGAACTAAGTGGTTTTATTGGGGAGAGGCAGGATTACAACAGACTTGAGTTGGCACTGGGGCTCTTTTCTTGTGAAGGTGGGCATGACACTGACAAAGTGCTGGTTGTACTGCATCCACCACCTGGCTTGGCCTGTCTTCTCCTTTTTCTGTTTGGCTACCTTGGGAGTCTGCTCCCTTACTTTTCCTAGAAAAAGCCAGGGAACCAGGAACTTTGTCTCCAGGCTGTGGCCGGCTGCTTCCAGGGTGGTCAGAGCCTCCACTCCACACTGACCTACAGTAGCCTCACCCTCTAGGGTGTGCCTGCCAGGAGCACGACTTGATCTTCTTGAGTGATACCCTCCAGCAAGGCTACATGAGCCTTGATCTGGATAAGCATCTCCTGGCTGGTCACCTTGAGGATGTGCAGCTCCTGGGGAAGGACAAAGCTACATGTCCACTACTGAACTACGGGTACCACAGCCGCTCCCGTGAAGATGGAGTTGAGAAAGAGGAAGAAGCAAGGGCGTGGACATCATCACCACCTGCTGTGTGCCATGTCACTGCAATTGTCACATCCAATTGTAGCTGGATGTCTTCTTACGTAGATGTCTTAGTTCTACTTCTAATTTGTAAGGTCCCTCACAGCAAGGATTCACAAAGTGCTCAGTTCACTTTGTTGGTAAAGAGGCATTTAAAATTAATTGCAATGGATGATAGATAATAAAAGTGCAGCCTTAAAAATGAGTGGAATTCTGGGGCTCCTGGGTGGCTCAGTGGGTTAAAGCCTCTGCCCTCGGCTCAGGTCATGATCCCAGGGTCCTGGGATGGAGCCCCGCATCAGGATCTCTGCTCAGCAGGGAGCCTGCTTCCCTTCCTCTCTTTCTCCCTCTCTCTCTCTGCCTGCCTCTCTGCCTACTTGTGCTCTCTCTCTGTGTGTCAAATAAATAAATAAAATCTTTTTAAAAAATGAGTGGAATTCTGACACGTTCTATAATACAGATGAATCCTGAAGACATTACACTAAGTGGAATAAAGCAGACATAAAAGGACAAATACTGTATGACTCCACTTATACGAGATACTTAACATTAGTCAGATTCATATATAGGAAGTAGAATAGTGGTTTTCAGGGGTCAGAAGGAGAAAGGAATGGGGAGTTATCATTTAGCAGGCATGGAGTTTCAGTTTGGGAAGATGAAAAAGTTCTGGAGATGGATGGTGGCGATAGTTGCATAATACTGTACATGTACCTAATGCCAATGAACTGTATATATAGAAATGGTTAGGTCCATATCAGACTTCTGCGGAAGACAGCCAAGTAGGAGGATCCTCAGCTCACCATATCCCACAGATAAAACTAGGTAAGATCCCACATCAGTGTAAACAATCCAGAAAACAACATGAAGACTAGCAGAACTCTCTACAGCTAAATGTAAGGGACACATTAAAGAGGGCAGGGAGAGTGAAGACACAGTTGGGAGCTAAACAGATCCATGGAGCTATCCATGGGAGGGATGCTGCAGGCTGGAGAGGGAAGAGAGACAACTCTCACACCAAACACCCCAGGCACAGGGCACTCGAGTGGGGAAGACAAATCCCCATAACATCTTTGGCTTTGAAAACCAAAGGGGCCTAATTTCTGAGTTCTTATAATCAGCAAGGCTTAAAATAACACCTGGAACTTTAAAAAAAATCAGTGGGCTCAGCTCTGGGAAAGCCTGAGAGCAAGAAAATACTGAATCCCCACCTCTAAAGAAATAGCACGAAGCCCTGAGATACAGCATAGAAACAGCAATTTGAGAAATATCTGGGGGTACATGGGAACGGTTATTTACTAATCTGAGCATGCACTGGAGGGGCAGGGATTGTTGGAGTATCTCTACAAGAATAAAAGAGCTGGTGGATGCCATGTGCCTCCCCTAGCCTAGATGCATGGACACCTGCAGAACCATTTCAGTGCCAACATTCTCCACCTAGCTTGCTACCAGAATGCTTTCCCCCTTGCTTCTGTAGATCTGCCCCCTCAAACCAGGCCGGTCTTGGCAAGAGTTCTGGATAGCTGTAGCTCCCTCACAGACCTGTGCAAACTTTGCTAACACCTCTCCCCTATATTCCCTTGCAAACCTGCCTCCTTCCAGTACACCTTAGGTTGAATCCCATTCAACGTGTTGCTGCAAGCCTGGCAGTGACCAAGAATTGCCGACAAGGGCCAGTACCAGTCCAAAGTGACTGCTGTTCCAGTGATGGTAGAAGAAAACCCCATACACTAGTCGGGCTGTGGCCCCAACAGTGGGCTGGGGCAGCTAGTCTGACTGCAGACCCCACCCACTAACAAAAGCTTCTCAGGGGACAGTACAGGGAAAGTGCCCTGCACTTCAGTGCTATTTATCTCTAGCAAATGGCTGATCCAACTCAACTGAAGCCCAAAGTGACCCAAGACTGGCCCACTACACAGAGACCAAATCCTGCCCACTATAGGCAAAGAGAGCCATTGTAGATGACTTGACTGAAGGTAAAAGCAGTTTAGCCACAAGGTTATGGCATATGCAATATACACAGATACCCCTAAAGTACCAAGTGCTGGTGAGCAGGTGACATTGTATTACAGGGCACTACTGGATCTCTTCTTTATAAGGCCACTACTTTCAACAGCAGGAGATGTAGCTAACTTTCCTAACACAAAGAAACAGATACAGAGAGTTAGACAAATTGAGAAGATGGAGAAGTATGTCCGAAATGGAAGAACAGGACAGAATCATAAGGAGAGACCTAAACAAAATGGAGATAAGTAATATGACTGATAGATAATTTACAGTAATGATCATAAAGACACTCACTGGATTTGAAAAAGAGTTGAGGACTCCGGTGAAATCCTTAGCAAAGAGACAGAAAACATAAAAAAGAATCAGTCAGAAATCAAGAACTCATAACTGAAATGTAAAATACACTAAATAGAATAAATAGTAGACCAGAGGAAGCAGAAGAATGGATCATGGAATTGGAGGAGGAGTAAGTGATGGAAAGCAATCGAACTGAACAAGGGACACCATCAAGCATAATAACATTCACACTATAGGGATCCCAGAAGGAGAAGAGAGAAAAAAGGAAAGAGGAAATTTATTTGAAGAAATAATAGCTGAAAACTTCCCAAATCAGGGGAAGTAAACAGAAATCCAGATCCAAGAGACAAAGAGAGCCCCCAACAAAATCAACCGAAGAAGGTCCACACCAAAACACATAGTTACAAAAGCAGCAAAAAGTAGTGATAAGAAGAGAATTTTAAAAGCAGCAAGAGAAAACAAAACAGTTACATATCAGGGAAATCCCACAAGGCTATGAGCTGATTTTTTAGCAGGAACTCTGTAGGCCAGAAGAGAGTGGCATGATATAGTTAAAGTGATAAAAGAAAAAAAATCTGCAGCCAAGAACACTCTATCCTGCAAGGCTATCATTCAGAATAAAAGGAGAGATAAAGAGTTTCCCAGACAAACAAAAGTTAAAAGGAATTCATAACCAGTAAACCAGCCCTACAAGATATGTTAAAAGGGACTCTGAGTGCAAAGCAGACAACATAAGTTAAAGGAGGAAAAATAGGAAGGAGGAAAGCAATAAAATTAAGTGTATCTATAAAGATCCATCAGGGGATTCACAAAACAAAAAGATGTAAATTATAACACCACATATCTAAAATGTGAAGGCCATGTGTCTACTGGCCATCTGTATGTCTTCTTTGGAAAAATGTCTATTCATATCCTCTGCTTATTTTTTAACTGAATTATTTGTTTCTGGGTGTTATCAGATATATCATTTGCAAATATCTTCTCCCATTCTGTAGGCTGACGTTTAGTCTTATTGATTGTTTCCTTTGCTGTGCAGAAGCTTCTTATTCTGATGAAGTTCCCAATAGTTTACTTTTGCTTTTGTTTCCTTTGCCTCAGGAGACATACCTAGTAAGAAGTTGCTATAGCAAATGTCAAAGAGGTTACAGCCTGTGTTTCCTCTAGGATTTTAATGATTTCCTGTTCACATTTAGGTTTTTAATCCACTTTGAATTTATTTTTGTGTATGGTGTAAGAAAGTGGTCCAATTTCATTCTTTTGCATGTTGCTATCTAGTCAGTCAGAGGAAGACAAATACCACATAATCTCACTCATATGTGGAATTTTAAGAAACAAAAGTACACAGGGAGAGAAAAGAGAGAGGTAACCAAGAAACAGACTCCTAATTATAGAGAATAAACTGATAGTTATGAGAGGGGAAGAAGGTGGGGGGATAGGTTAAATAGGTGATGGGGATTAAGGAGTGCACTGGTTGTGATAGTCACTGGATATTGTATGGAAGTGTTGAATCACTAATTCTACATCTGAAACCAATATTACACTGTATATTAACTAACTGGAATTTAAATAAAAACTTGAAGAAGAAGAAAAGAGTTCACACTTAAAGGCCCATAAACTTAATATATTGACTACTCTATGCAGAAGTTTTTATATGCAAACTTAATGATAACTACAAATCAAAAACCACTAATAGACACACAAAAAATAGAGAGGAATCCAATTATACCTCTACATAAAGCCAGCAAGCCGTGAGAAAAGAGAACAAGAGACGAAAGGGACAAACAAGAACTACAAAACAAACATAAAACAAATAACAAAATGGCATTAAGTACACACTTACCAATAATTACTTTGATTGTAAATAGGCTAAACGCTCCAATCAAAAGACATAGGGTGATGAAATGGATAAAAAACAAGACCCAACAATATGCTGTCTACAAGAGACTCCTTTCAGACCTAAAGACACATGCAAATTGAAAGTGAGGGGATGAAAAGCATTTATCATGCAAATGGAAGGAAAAAGAAAGCCAGAGTAGCAATACTTATACTGGACAAAATAGACTTTATTTTTTAAAATATTTTATTTATTTATTTTGACAAGCAGAGATCACAAGCAGGCAGAGAGACAGGCAGATAGAGAGGGGGAAGCAGGATCCTTGCTGAGCAGAGAGCCCAATGTGGGGCTCGATCCCAGGACCCTGAGATCATGATCTGAGCCGAAAGCAGAGGCTTTAACCAACTGAGCCACCCAGGCACCCCACAAAACAGACTTTAAAACAAAGACTATAAAAATAGAAAAAGAAGGACACTATATAGTCATAAGCAGAACAACCCAACAAGAAGATATAACAATTGTAAATATTTATGCGCCTAATGTGGGAGCACTCAATATATATAAAATATATAAAGCAGTTAATAACAAATATAAAGGAAGTAAATGATAGTAATACAGTAACAGTAGGGGACATTAACACCCCACTTACATCAATGGATAGACCATCCAAGACAGAAAATCAGTAAGGAAACAGTGGCTCTGAATGACACATTGGACTAGATGGATCTAACAGATAGACACAGAACATTCCATCTAAAACAGCAGAATATACATTCAAGTGCACATGGCACATTCTCCACAACAGATCACATTTCAGCGCACAAAATAAGTCTCAAGAAATTCAAAGAGATCAAAGTCTTATCATTCACCTTTTCTGACCACAACACTATGAAATAAGAAGTCAACTACAAGAAAAAAATCTGGAAAGAACAAAAATACATGGACGTTAAATAATATGCTGCTAAATGATGAATGGGTCAATCAAGAAATCAAAGAGGAAATAAAAAAATACACAGAGAAAAATGAAAATGAAAGCACAATAGTCCAAACCTTTGGGATGCAGTAATGGCTATTCTATGAGGGAAGTTTATAGCAATACAGGCCTATCCCAAGAAGCAAGAAAAATCTCAAATAAACAACCTAATTTTACACATAAAAGAGCTAAAAAAGAACAAAACACATAACTGGTAGAAGGAAGAAAATAATACAGAAGAGAGCAGAAATAAACAAAATAGAAGTAAAAAAGAAGAAAACAGATCAATGAAACCAGGAGCCGGTTCTTTGAAAAGATAAAAAAAATTGATAACCTTTAGCTAGACTCATCAAAAAGAGAGAGAGAGAGAGAGAGAGGAGACTCAAATAAACAAAATGAGAAATGAAACATGAGAAATAACAACCAACACCACAGAAATACAAAGGAGTACATAAGAATATTATGAAAACTTATATGCCAACATATTGGACAACTTAGAAGAAATGGGTAAGTTCCTAGAAACATATAATCTCCCAAAATGGAATCAGGAAGAAATAGAAAACTTGAACAGACTGATTACCATCAACAAAATTGAATCAGGAATCAAAAAAACTCCCAACGAACAAAACTCCAGGAACAAACAGCTTCACAGGTGAATTCTGCCAAACATTTAAGACAAGTTAATACCTATTCTTTTCAAAATAGTCCAAAAAATAGAAGAGGAAGAAAAGCTTTCAGATTCAGTCTATGAGACCAACATTACCCTGATACTAAGACCAGATAAAGACACCACAAAAAAAGAGAACTACAGGTCAATATCTGTGAAGAACATAGATGCAAAAATCCTCAACAAAATATTAGCAAGCCAAATCCAACAATACATTAAAAAAAAATCATTTGCCATGATCAGGTGAGATTTATTCCTGAGGGGCAAAGGTGGTTCAACATTCACAAATCAATCAACATGATACATCAACAAGACAAAGAATAAAAACCATATGATCATTTCAACAGATGCAGAAAAAGCATCTGACAAAGTGGAATTTCCATTTGTGATAAAAACTGCCAACAAAGTAGGTTTAGAGGGAACAAACCTCTAATATAGTAAGGGTCATAAATGAAAAACCCACAGCTAATATCATACTCAATGATGAAAAACTGAAAGCTTTTCTCTGAAGATCAGAAATAAGACAAGGATGTCTCTTCTTACCACTTTTATTCAACTAAGTACTGGAAGTCCTAGCCACAGCAATCAAACAAGAAAAAGGAATAAAAGGCATCCAAATTGGTAAGGAAGAAGTAAAACTTTCACTATTTGTAGATGACATGATACTATATATAAAATACCCTAAAGACTCCACCAAAAGACTACTAGACTGATAAATGAATTCAGTAAGGTCACAAGATACAAAATCAAAATACAGAAAACCACTGCATTCCTATACACTAAATGAAGAAGCAGAAAGAGAAAATTAAGAAAATAATCCCAATTATAACTTCACCAAACATAATAAAATACCTAGGAATAAACTTAACCACAGATGTAAAAAGACCTGTACTTCAGAAACTATAAAACAACAATGAAAGAAACTGAAGATGACACAAACAAATGGAAAGATATTATATGCTCATGGATTGGAAGAATAAACATTGTTAAAATGTCCATACTATTAATCTACAGATTGATTGTCCATACTAAGCAATCTACAGATCTAATGCAATCCCTATCATGGGGCACCTGGGTGGCTCAGTCAGTTAAGCATCTGACTTTGGCTCAGGTCATGATCTCAAGGTCCTGGCATTGAGCCCCATGTAGGGCTCTTGCTCAGTGGGGAGTATCTTTCTCCCTCTCTTTCTGCCCCTCCCCCTGCTCATGCTCTCTCTCTCTCTCAAATAAATAAAATCTTAAAAATAATCCCTTTCAAAATACTAATAGCATTTTTCACAGAACTAGAACAAACAATCCTAAAATTTTTATGGAAACACAAAAGGTCACAATAGCCCAAGTAGTGAAAAAGAAAAAGAACAAGAACTGGAAGTATTAGAATTAGAAAAAGAAAAAGAACAAGAACTTGAAAAAGAACAAAACTGGAAGTATTAGAATCTCAGATTTCAAGATACACTTCAAAGGTGTAATAACCAAAACAATATGGCATTGGCACAAAAAGAGACACATAGATCAATGGAACAAAATGGAAAATCTAGAAATAAACCTATGATTAATTAATCAATTAATCTTTGACAAAGGAGGCAAGAATATGCAATGGGAAAAAGTTTCTTTAACAAATGGCACAGGGAAAAATGGACAGCCCCTTGCAAAAGAATGAAATTGGACCACTTTCTTACACCATACACAAAAATAACCTCAAAATGCATTAAAGATCTAAATGTGAGGCAGAAAACCATAAAAATCCTAGAAGAGCACAGGTGGTAACTTCTCTGATATTAGTAGTAGCAACATTTTTCTAGATATGTCTACCGAGGCAAGGAAACAAAAGCAAAAATAAACTACTCAGAGTACATCAAAATAAAAAGCTTTTGAACAGCAAAGAAACAGTCAAAAAAACTAAAAGAAAACCTACTGAACAGGAGGAGATATTTGCAAATGACCTATCTGACAAAGGGTCAGCATCCAGAATATATAAAGAACTTCCACAATTCAACATAAAAAAAAAAAATCCAATTTAAAAATGGGCAAAGACATGAACAGACATTTTTCCAAAGAATACAGAGATGGCCAACAGACACATGAAAAGATGCTCAGTATCACTGATCATCAGGGAAATGCAAATCAAAACCACAATGAGGTATCACTTCATACCTGTCAGAATGGCTAACATCAAAAACATAAGAAACAACAAGTGTTGGTGAGGATGTGGAGGAAAAATAATCCTCATTTACTGATGGTTTGAATGCAAACCGGTGTAGCCACTGTACAAAACAGTGTGAAGGTTCCTCAAAAAATTAAAAACAGAATTACCATATGATTCATTAATTCCACTACTGGGTATTTATCCAAAGAATACGAAAACACTAATTTGAAGAGATATATGCACCCCTATGTTTACTGCAGCGTTATTTACAATAGTTGAATTATGGAAGCAGCCACGTATCCACTGATTGATGTGGTAAACATACACAATGGAATATTACTCAGCCACAAAAAGAATGATATATTGCCATTTGCAACAACATGGATAATGCGAAGTAAGTCAGAGAAAGACAAATACCATACAATTTCATTCATATGGGGAATTTAAGAAACAAAACAAAGAAAAAAAGAGACTAACCAAAAAACAAACTTTTAACTATACAGAACAAACTGATGGTTACCAGAGAGGAGATAAAGAAAATTAAGAGTGCACTTATCATGATGAACACTGACTAATGTATAGAACTGTTGAATCATTATATTGTACACCTGAAACTAATATAACACGATATGCTAATGATACTGGAATTGAAAAGAAAAAAAAGGAAATGGTTAAAATGGAGAATTTAGGGGCGCCTGGGTGGCTCAGTGGGTTAAAGCCTCTGCCTTTGGCTCAGGTCATGATCCCAGAGTCCTGGGATCGAGCCCCGCATCGAGCCCCGAGTCCAGTTCTCTGCTCGGCTGGGAGCCTACTTCCTCTTCTCTCTCTCTCTCTGCCTGCCTCTCTGCCTATTTGTGATCTCTATCTGTCAAATAAAGAAATAAAATCTTTAAAAAAATAAAAAAATAAAATGGAGAATTTAATGTTTTGTGTATTTTACCAAAATAATTCTTCAAAAGTTGGTTTTTTACTTTCCCCAAAAGATCTCAGAATAAGACAAGGATATCAACTCTAACCACTTCTATTCACCACTGTACTAAAGATCCTAGCCAATAGAATAAGGCAAGAAATAAAAAGACTTCTAGATTAGAAATACAGAAATGGGTGTGCCTGGGTGGCTCAGGTGGATAAGCATTTGCCCATGGCTCAGGTCATGGTCCCAGGGTGTTGAGATTGAGCCCTGCATTGGGCTTTCTGCTCAGTGGGGAGTCTGCTTTTCCCTCTCCCTCTGTCCCTTCCTTGCCTGTGTGCGTGCATTCTCTCTCTCTCTCTCTCACAATAAATAAAATCTTTAAGAAAAAAGACAGAAATTAAACTATGACATGATCATGGTTATTTAAAACTGTAAAGAATCCACAAAAAAAGGTACTAGAATAAGTGAATTTAGGAAGACTGCAGGATAAAAGGTCATGTAGCAGATTGCATTTGCTAAAAAACAGTCACAGCAATATTTCTGGTGCCACCTCTTCTTCCATAACTTTGCCATACTGCACTAAGAAGCAGAATCTATCCCATCAACCCCTCTTGATCTTGGGTTGAACCTTGTAACTGCTTTGACGAATGGAATGCAGAAAAGAAATTGTATGACCTTTGAGACTATTTCATAAAAGGCAATACTGCCTGGCCAGCCTCCTTCCCCTCCTCACATAATCTGTCTTTGGAACCCAATACTGAGAAGAAGCCCAGGCAACACAGAGAAGCCATGTGCAGAAACTCCAGCTGACAGCCCCCCAGAGTCTCAGCCAACATGGAGCACCAAGCACTAAACATGGGAGAAAGTACACTCTCAGAAGAATTCAGCTGCTAGCCTTTAAGCTGCTCTAGCTGATGTGGAATGATACAGAGATAAGTTATCCCCACTGAGCTCTGTCCAAAGTATAGATTCAAGGGAAAAATAAATACCTGTGTTGTTTAAAGCCACTAAGCTTTACAGTAATCTGTTATGCAGAGTAACATAGTAACTGCTAAGTCAATATATGGAAATCAACTGTATTTCTAGATATTAATAAAAAGAATTGAAAGATGAAATGAAAACATAATGGTTATAAGTAACATTGACATACTTAGGAATAAATTTAACAAAATAAATACAGGACTATGGAGGGAAGCAGAATTATAAAACGATCCCAACAACACTTGTCATTACATAATCTGAGTGTGGAGAAAATTCATGAACGATGCAATATTATTCCTATGATAATGTTATATTATATGGCAAAAGAGAGATTATCTGGTAGACCTAATTTCATCACAGGAGCCCTTTAAAAGCCCCAAATTTTCTCTGGTTAGTAGCAAAAGAGAAAGTCAGAGATTGAAAACATGAACAAGAGTCTACGCACTGGTTGGGAGATAAAGGGAGTCATATGGAATGGCCTTGAAAGCAACCTGAGTGACTTTCAGCCTATAGCCATCAAGCAAAAAAGGACTTAAGTCAAAAACCTGAATGACCCTGGGAACAGAGTCTCTCAAGAGTCTCCAGAGAAGAACTCAGTCCAGGCAAAATCAAAATCAAGGTTCTGCCTTTGTAAGATCCTAAGCAGAGGACCCAGCTCAGCCCACCTGGGTTTTTAAACTAAAAAACTATGAAATAGTAGATGGAGATAATTTAAAGTCTCTAAGTTTGGGTTGATTCACTACATAGTGATACAAACTAAATATAACTGCAAAGGAACAAGAGTGAAGTTTTGGGGACAGAAATAGTCTATATATTATGATTCTGACAGCAATTACATGGATATATATATATGTGTGTGTCAACACTTGACCAACACTATACTTAAAATAGATGCATTTTATTTTATATTAATTATACCTTAATAAAGTTGACTCTAAAGAGCCAGTTTAAGTTTTCTCCTTTTGCCTCTTGTCACCTTATACACTACTCCCATAAGTAGTTTTATGTATTCTCTGCTTTAGAACTCCTCATTTATTATTGATTCTCCAGCCCAGAATAAGTCCTTAAAGTTTTTGGGGTTTTTTTTTGTTGTTGTTGTTCCAAAGATTTTATTTATTTATTTGACAGACAGAGATCACAAGTAGGCAGAGAGGCAGGCAGAGAGAAGAGAAGCAGGCTCCCCACCGAGCAGAGAGCCCGATGTGGGGCTCGATTCCAGGTCCCGGAGATCATGACCTGAGCTGAAGGCAGAGGCTTACCCCCCTGAGCCACCCAGGCGCCCCCAGGATAAGTCCTTAAGCCAGAATATTCAGTTGTCACTAGAGGATGTGAGCAGTAGATTATCATGATCTGATTTACATTTTTTTAAAGATTTTGTTCATTTATTTGAGAGAGAGAGAGAGAGAGAGAATGAGAGAGAACATGAGAGGAGAGAGGTCAGCAGAAACAGACTCCCTGCCGAGCAGGGAGCCGAATATGGAACTTGATCTCGGGACTCCAGGATCATGACCTGAGCTGAAGGCAGTCGCTTAACCAACTGAGTCACTCAGGCACCCGTGATTTACATTTTTAAAACGTTACTTTGAAAAGGTCTAGCAAGGAAATCACCTAGGTAAAGCTTAGAATTCTATAAGAAATTTACTAGTTGGAAAATCCTATCTTAGAACAGTTTCCAAATTTTATTTCAAGGAGCCCTGGTATTCAGTGTAATATCTCACAAACACAAAGTAGGTAGAAGATGACATATACTGGTAGAGGGAATGGGGAAAACATACAAAGGGGAAACAGCCTCACAAGTTTTAACCAAACAGCCTCCTTTTATCTGCTTTGTATACAAGGATTCCATGCAGGAGTTTGTAGCAGTTGTTCAAATGCTAAAAATATTTTAAAATTACTGCTTTATAATTTTGGGCAATTTTTGCTTTAAAAAATGGGCAAGAAGCATTCTGATTTTCTCCTTCTGTGTCACAGGAAGCCAAGTATAACATAACCAATAAAGCAAGGGAAAGGATCTACCACCTCATAGGTCTTAAGCCCTTTGGGGCTGCTCCAGAGAATTATAGCCTTATTGCTGGCTCAGTGACTGTATGGATCATGTCTAATTCACCTCTGAATCCCCAGATGCCTATCACCAGTACACACTGAAATACTTGCTAAGTTTAGCAGGACAAGCAAACAATGTTAAAAGATATAATAAAAGGAGCTGTAACACAATCTGACACTCTTTGGTAAAGTGGCTGGAACACACCACTCCTAGGTATATTTCTTTAAGGACTTCTTGCAGAAGAACACCAGGAGATATATACAAGAACATTTAATAGCAGCACTGTTTCATTTATAAGTAAAACAAAACCAACAAAAATTTCAGTTGAGAACATCAGTAAGTAATTTATAAAACATTCACAATGAAATACTATATAGCAAAATGATAATGAATAAGGTAAAAATTTGGTATTAATCCACAAATATAGTATTAGTGGGCAAAAAGCAAGATGCAGAGTATGATACACTATATATCGTCAGAAAAGCAGTTACAACATGGTGGATGAGAGAGATGTATTTTAGGAAGAGTCACATAGGAGGCTTCCATTTTACTAGTTACCGTTTCATTTCTAAAGTTGAGTGGTGAGTTAATGGGTATTTATCAACCTTTGAATGTACTTACATTTGAAAATTTCATATTCAGTTTCAAGTCCTATACCAAGGATCAGCAACTAAGGCCTGGGAGTCAAATCCAGCTCAACACCCATCTTTGTAAATAAAGTTTTACTGGAACACAACCATTCATTTGTTTACATGTTGTCAATGACAAGGTCAGGGCTGAACGGTTGTGACAGAGAAACCTAAAATATTTACTGTTAGGCACTTTACAGAAAATGTTTGCCAACCCCTGTTTTATTTCCAAGTATAGAGTGCAAACGAAGGAGCAATTAATTCTGAAATAACACATATATAATCATGGTCATAATTACTGAGAAAAATGATCAGCAGATTTGACGCTAGCCAGAGAAAGAAGGATGGAAGGAAAACAAGTAAAAACTAAATAGCCTTCAGAGCACTGCTGTCCAACAGAACTTTCCGTGATGATGGAAATATGCTAGATCTGTACTACACAGTATGTGACCACTAGCCACATGAGGCTCTGGAGCACTTGAAATGTGGGTATTATGACTACAGAACAGAATTTAAGATTTTACTTATTTTTAATTATTTAAAACAGTCGCATGTACCTAAGGACTACCGTACTGCACAGTGCAGCTTTAGCGCTCTGGAGGACAGATTGATAGCAGTTGTCATCTGAAACCTAGGACGGGGCACTTACTCAAGGGAACAAAGAGCTGCCTCCCGTTTAGAAAATTGCAGCCACTGATGGAAAGGCAAACCATGGATAATAGTAAGGGTAAGGTTAACACACAGAATTGGGACTGATAGAATATTCATAAAAATTGGGCCAAACGATTACTCTAAGAAAGAGGACATAAAGAAAGAGGATGCAAAGTAATAGAAGCAGAGATTTGAAGCTTTCATGATAATTTATAAAGTGAACAAACACTGGGTGAAAGAGAAGTACAACAGCAGAGAATTATTCGGCAGGGAAACCAAAAGAGTCTTGACTTTTAAAAAAAATGAGTTCCATAATTCCACATGTGAATGAGGAAAACTCTCAGAATATTTAGAGGTTAGCTGGAAAGGCCGTATGAGTAAGGGACTTGGTTACCAATAATGACTTTCTCCTCACTTAACCAAAACAAGTATCTGAAAAAGATATGCCATATTATATTTTCTAGATTTATTTCACATAGAAAGATGATGTTTAATTTTTATTACTTTGCCCAATTATCATCTAGTCCTAGTGTTATTTTAAACTTTCCAAATTCTCATTAGCTGGACATTCCTTCCCTTTTCTACTTTGATGCACTGTGTTTCATCCTTCCCTATCCAAACTACTAAGAATATACTACCCAAGCTTATAAAATATTAGCTTATGATATTTTTGATTTTGTGATACAAAAATATGCTACAAAAAAAGGAATTTTGAGAAACAAACTACCTTACTTCCCAGCAGCCAGAAGGGAAGGCTGTCAGCTTTTCTCCATTGAGGGTGATATTCACTGTGGGTTTCTCATAGATAGATTTTATGAAGTTGAGGAATGTTCCCTCTATCCCTATACTTTGAAGTGTTTTAATCAGGAACGGATGCTGTAGCTTGTCAAATGTTTTTCTGCATCAATTGAGAGGACCGTATGGTTCTTCTCTCTTCTCTTATTGATTTGTTTTATCACACTGATTTGTGAATGTTGAACCACCCTTGTATCCCATAAATAAATCCCACCTGGTCATGGTGGATAATCTTTTTAAAGTACTGTTGGATCCTATTAGCTAGGATCTTGTTGAGAATCTTGGCATCCATATTCATCAGGGATATTGGTCTGAAATTTTCCTTTTTGGTGGAGTCTTTGCCTGGTTTGGGGATCAGAGTAACGCTGGCTTCATAAAAAGAGTCTGGAAGTTTTCCTTCTGTTTCTACTTCTTGAAACAGCTTCAGGAGAATAGGTATTATTTCTCTGAATGTCTGGTAGAATTCTCCAGGGAATCCATCAAGTCCTAGGCTCTTGTTTTTTGGAGATTTTTGGTCACTGCTTCAATGTCGTTACTAGATATTGGTCTACTCAGGTTGTCAATTTCTTCCTGATTCAGTTTTGGAAGTTTATAGGTTTCCAGTAATGCATTCATTTCATCTAGGCTGCTTAACTTACTGGCATGTAACTGTTGATAATAATTTCTGATGATTTTTTTCTATTTCCTTGGTGTTAGTCATGCTCTTTCCATTTTCATTCATAATTTTATTAATTTGGGTCCTCTCTCTTTTCTTTTGGATTAGTTTGGCCAGTGGTTTATTGATCTTATTGATTCTTTCAAAAAATCAGCTTCTAGTTTCGTTGATGTGTTCTACTGTATCTCTAGTTTCTATTTCATTGATCTCTGCTCTAATCTTGATTATTTCCCTTCTTGTGTGTGGGGTTGGCTTAGTTTTTGATTTTCCAGTTCTTTAAGGTGTAAAGAGTGCTGGTGTATTCTGGATTTTTTTCAATTTTTTTGAGTGAGGCTTGGATGGCTATGTATTTCCCCCTTAGGACCACCTTTGTCGTATTCCATAGGTTTTGGACCAAACTGTCTTCATTCTCATTGGTTTCCATGAATTGTTTAAGTTCTTCTTTGATTTCTTGCTTGATCCAAACATTCTTAAGCAGGGTGGTCTTAAGCTTCTAAGTGTTTGAATTCCTTCCAAACTGTTTCTTGTAGTTGAGTTCCAGTTTCAAAGCATTGTGGTCTAAGAATATGCAGGGAATAATCTCACTCTCACTGATTTGTGACCCAGTATGTGGTCTATTCTGGAGAAAGTTCCATGTGCACTCGAGAAGAATGAGTATTCTGTTGTTTTAGGGTGGAATGTTCTGTATATATCTATGAGGTCCATCTGATCCAATGTGTCATTCGATGCTCTTGTTTCTTTATCAACTTTCTGCTTGGATGATCTATTACTGAGAATGGCATGTTAAGATCCCCTACTATTAATGTATTCATATCAATATGACTCTTTATCTTGATTAACAGTTGTCCTATGTAGTTGGCTGTGCCCGTATTGGGGGCATAAATATTTGACCAAGATCAAGCTTTACTACAAAGCTGTGATCACCAAGACAGCATGGGACTGGCACAAAAACGGACACATAGACCAGTGGAACAGAGTAGAGAGCCCAGATACGGACCCTCAACTCTATGGTCAAATAATCTTCAACAAATCAGGAAAAAATATACAGTGGAAAAAAGACAAAGTCTCTTCAATAAAAGGTGCTGGGAAGATTGAACAGCTATGTGTAGAAGAATTAAACTTGACCATTCTCTTACACCATACACAAAGATAAACTTGAAATGGATAACAGACCTCAACATGAGGCAGGAATCTATCAAAATCCTAGAGGAGAACATAGGCAGTAACCTCTTCGACATCGGCCACAGCAACTTCTTTCAAGCCATGTCTCCAAAGGCAAAGGAAACAAAAGCAAAAATGAACTTTTGGGACTTCATCAAGATCCAAAGCTTCTGCACAGCAAAGGAAACAGTCAACAAAACAAAGAGGCAACCCACGGAATGGGAGAAGATATATTCACAAATGACACTACAGACAAAGGGCTGATATCCAAGATCTATAAATAACTCTTCAAACTCAACACACACAAAACAGATAATCACGTCAAAAAATGGGGAGAAGACATGAACAAACACTTCTCCAAAGAAGACATGCAAATGGCTATCAGACACATGAAAAAATGTTCATCATCAGTAGCTATCAGGGAGACTCAAATCAAAACCACATTGAGATACCACCTGACACCAGTTAGAATGGCCAAAATCAACAAGACAGTAAACAATATGTGTTGGAGAGGATGTGGAGAAAGGGGAACCCTCTTACATTGTTGGTGGGAATGCAAGTTGTTGTAGCCACTTTGGAAAACAGTGTGGAGATTCCTTAAGAAACTAAAAATAGGGCTTCCCTATGACCCTGCAATTGCACCACTGGGTATTTACCCCAAAGATACAGATGTAGTGAAAAGAAGGGCCATCTGTACCCCAATGTTCATAGCAGCAATGGCCACAGTTGCCAAACTGGAAAGAGCCAAGATGCCCTTCAACAGATGAATGGATAAAGAAGATATGGTCCATATATACAATGGAGTATTATGCCTCCATGAGAAAGGATGAATACCCAACTTTTTTATCAAAATGGATGGGACTGGAAGAGATTACGCTGAGTGAAATAAGTCAAGCAGAGAGAGTCAAGTATCATATGGTTTCACTTACTTGTGAAGCATAAGGAAAAACACAGAGGACATGGGCAGATGGAGAGGAGAAGTGAGATGGGGGAAATTGGAGGGGGAAACAAACATGAGAGACTGTGGACTCTGAGAAACAAACCGAGGGTTTTGGAGGGGAGGAGGGTGGAAGGTTGGGTGAGCCTGGTGGTGGGTATTACGGAGGGCACGTATTGTATGAAGCACTGGATGTGGTGCATAAACAATGAATTTTGGAACACTGAAAAAAAATAAAACTTTTTAAAAAGTTAAAGAAAATAAAAAGATAAACACACAAAAAATAAAATAAAATAAAATAAAATAATGTATAAAGCTAAAAAAAAAAAAGAAGAAGAAGATTGGAATGCAATGTAGAAAACAGTGTGGTATCTAGTAAAGAACACAGGCTCTGAAGTCACAGAGACTTTAAGTCCTGAATATATACACATTCCCTGAACCTCACTGACGCTGCTATATGATTTGTAGAACAGGGATAATGATATTTAGCTCGAAAGATATTATGAAAACTAAATGAAAGAAGGTATTTAAAGTACCTAGACAGCACCTGGCCATGCTGGACACCAAACAGTTACTTCGCTCTCACTCTCCAGCATTTTTTTTTTTCTTCTACACTTTTAACCTAAGAATACAATGTCCAAGATATGTAAGAAAATAGAATAGTTGTTTTGATCCTGAAAAGGCATTATCCAAAACCGAGGTGAAAGGATCATCTTTAGACAGGAGAAACAACTCTGTTGTTGAGGTTCCTTGGAGGAATCTTGAACACACATGAAGGCAGGTAATGGGAAAATAATGGAGTTCCCTTTTAATGGCTTGTATTTTCTCTGTAAATTAGAAGACCACTTGCTAAGTGTGAAAGAGAAGAGGTAAATTCGAGGTTTGAGATGGAAAAAAGTTGAAAGAAATGTTAAAAATATTAGGGAGTCAACCAAGGAAATGACCAAATGGACCCAAATGTTCAGGGTCCATTTGAGACTGGTTCCACATTAATTTATGAACATAAATGTGTTCTGTTTAAAGACTGTTTTCAGTAGTACTTGGCTACTTGGATTCAGGTACAAAGAAAGAGGTTATCTGGCTTCCTCCTGGGTTGGAATTTCATTTCATTCCATTTATAGGCTAGAATGGTATTTAAATAATGAACTATGAATTCTAACTAAGATAAAGAAAAAAATGATAAAGGATAATATGCCTAAAATGATTAGGATAATGCCAGAGAAATATTGAGCAATCAAAGAGAAAAAGGAATAGTTGTTAATATTATTAATTATGGTCCTCCACCAATAAGTAATTTCGTTATTCTTTTAAGATTTTATTTATTTATTTGACAGACAGAACTCACAAGTAGGCAGAGAGGCAGGCAGAAAGAGAGGAGGAAGCAGGCTCCCTATTGAGCAGAGAACCCGATGTGGGGCTTCATTATTGTAATTTGTAATCATTTCTATATATTTCTTTCTCTTCCACCAGACTGAGCTCTTTGAAGATAGTGTCTCTGCTTCTTCCCAAAGTGTAGTCCACTATCTACCACATTGTAAGTGACTATTAAATGCTTATGATTAAACCAAAGAATCAAACCTCCTGCCTCAAAATTATCCATAGAATTTGTTTAAAAAGATCCTAGCTAGGGCATCATAACCTTAACAACAATTCAGAAAACAAGACTTTTCTAAGAAAGGTACGAAAGGCCACTGTCAATTCAATGATAGAAACTCACTCAGCAGCTAACAATATGACTGATGACAGTTTTCCAATACTGCAGACTACAGCGTTAACATGAGGAAGAAAATGAATTCACACATACACAACATGAAAACTGAGAATATATCTGTCTATTTTTAAGGGACAAAAGAGGACTCCAGCCTCTATTTTTATCATTCCAGTACCTTACAATGTCGACTGAAATGAGTAATCTGAAGCATAACCTAACCAATGCCGATCAAATATCTGCATTAGGAATTCAAAGCAAGTTCAAAGATAGATAATCTGAGAGCTGGCCAGACCCATTAACTTCCTCTTTGTATTGGGCAGAAGATACACCCCCAAAATAATACTGTACCTTTCCCAGTTTATCAAAGGCCACAGGGTTTCAAGAAAGAGGTCTTTTAGCCTGAAGATTCAATTTAAAAAACATAAAGATTTTATTTTTGCTGCTGCTTAACTAGTATGTTCATTTTAAAGTATTCAAAGGGGAAATATATAGTTAACAGCTTTAAGAGTGGGCAGTATACAGGAAATCACAACTTTAAGTGTAAACTATATTGAGTATCTTCTTTAATAAATGGGTTGTCTAAGACTGAGTAGACATATATATTTCCCTAGAGAAAGCATGGTAAAACGGGAGGTCAAGTCTCTAGTTGGTTCTTGTAAATCTGAAGGGCTATGTACACCCAATAAAATACTAAGATGCCTAAACCTCTAGGTCTAACATTTTATTGGGGAACGTAAACAGAGCTCTCATCTGGGATGTCAAAACAATCCCTTGTCTCTCTTACCACCCATGTTCTAACCAGTGGAATTCAAAACAGAACAGAAGCTAGGAAAAGGGGAGTTCAGGCAATGAACAGAAAGGGAAGAAAACATTTTGCAACTGGATACTTCTTAGCCCAGTTTGACTCTATGACTCCCATTTTTCCCTGAAGGTATCTGGAAATGTCCTGTCTACTTTCAAGGAAATAACTTACAGTTTCTAGACAGAGTTTATCTCTTTCCCAGAGGCCCTGTAGAAGAAAAGAGCACCCACTCCTGTTGCATCCCCTTTCTCAAAGATTCTGATCTGTAAAGCAAGCAATTCAATTAATGTGTTTTGACAGTCATTAAGAACAATATTTGAAAAGGATGGGTTGAAAATGTAAGAGAAAGACAGAATAATCAAATGTTTGGGTCCTTAAGAAGACAGGAGAAAATGAGATACACTCTATGCAGAGACAGGTGAAATCTGGCAGAAGTTTAAAAAAGATTTTCTTCTCCACCCCTTTTCTTTTACTTCATTGGAAGTGAAAGAAACAAATACATGTATAAACAGGGAAAGACCAAACTGAGTTTGAGTACACAAGAAAGTATAATACAATCTATCTACATTTCAGAGCACTACCTAGGGTAGAGACATTTTCATATAATTACCAGACATTTTCTCTTCTTCTCATGGGTACCTCAAAATCATAAAACATCAACATACACGTTTACCTATTAATTAAAGGTAAAATTATAAAATTTTAAAAATCTAAGCCTTAAAAAAATCTTATTCTGTATCTTATATATTAATAACCATTATACAGTAAATATCTACCACTACTAGAGACTACAGTTAGTCTTTTTACTGTGATTTGGCTTTAAATACTTTCTTATATTAAAAATTAATTCAGAATTACCTGAAAGATAGAGTACCCAAACAATATCAAGTATAGTTCAAAGAAATGCAAAGAAACCTGGCTGCTATACTACTGACTCAATGCTATCTACCGAATAGTCAACTCACGAGTTGTTTTGTCTCTAACGAAACAAATGAGCACAGATATTAAGGCTGTATTACCTTCATAATGTTAATTAAATCTGTTTGATAGTAGCGATCCTGGTGTGCATTTGCTGCTGCTAGTGTAAGAAGATAATCATTCCTTGCGTGGGTAGCTTTAGAATTACATTCAGATCGCCGGGCTTTTAACTAAAACATAGTGAAAGAGAAAAAAAATCAACACAAACTGATATTGACTGTAAGATAAATGAGGATACCATTCTTAGCTGGCAATTAATGGCTCCCCAACAAGAGTAAAGGTAACCATGTGGAGAAATATTTATTTGCATATAAAAATATTCAACACTATTGAGGAATTAAATAATGATTACAACCGTTACACATGGTGAGAGTGTTTCCTTTTTTTTTTTTTTTAAGATTTTATTTATTTATTTGACAGAGAAACCGAGCACAAGCAAGCAGAACAGCAGAGGGAGAGGAAGAAGCAGGCTCCCCACTGAGCAGGGAGCCTGATGCAGGGCTCGATCCCAGGATCCTGGGATCATGACATGAGCCGAAGGCAGTTGCTTAACCAACTGAGCCACCCAGGCACCCCAAGAGTGTTTTCACATGTTATTTACACTTAACATACTTCCAAAGCTTTTCAAAATACTTCAAAGTATTTTGCTCATTTTATTCAGATGGGAAAATAAAGGTTCCCAAATTAATTAAGTACCTACTTCTCAAAGACATGGGTAAATCTGCTATGAGTTAGAAAATCTTTTTTTAAAAAATCAGCATTCTAGGTACCTGGGTGGCTCAGTTGGTTAAGTGTCTACCTTCAGCTTGGGTCATGATTGCAGGGTCCTGGGATCGAGTCCCACATTAGGCTCCCTGCTTCTCGGGATTCTGCTTCCCCCTCTGCCTCTCCCCCTCTGTTTGTGTTCTCTTTCTCTCAAATAAATAAATAAAATCTTTCAAAAATAAAAATTAAAAAAAAAATCAGCATTCCTCATGTGCTAAAAGAATAGTATGCTGGCTGGGATCCTGGCAGCCAAAGGCGGGTCACTAAACTTACTTATCAGGTATTCGACAGCTTGATGGTCCCACAGGAAAATCTCACTTGGATCTGGCCCAGAGCATCTGCTCAAGGCTGTAAATCTGAATGAAATGAATTCTGTAGATTTTCTAAAGCCCGAGGACTAAGTCTCTTGGACTAAGAGTTTATAGATAACAGGCTACCTAAGCAGGTAAGGTATAGAACCTATCTCTAAAGCAATCTTGAGAAGCAAGCAGTGTCCAAAGTGCTGACACCTAAGCAGAAAACTTCCATGAACTGGGAAGGAAACTTATTCCCCGAGTTAATGACTTTAAAATGCTTCTAAATTAGGTGGAAATAACTGACTTCAACCCTCAAAAAACCCAGTTCTTTTTTAGTAAGCTAAGGTTTTTCAATTGTGAAATAGTTTTTAAAAACTCACCTTTACACTTGCTTTCTGTAAACTGATTCTTGATTGAAAAAGACTAAGTTTAGATCTATAATAAAACAGAAAATACAGTAGTTTAATAAAATTATGAAATTACATATGACATCTTTAGTATTATAATTCCAAATTTTTAAAACAGTGATGCTTTTCCACAATGCTATTCCAAAAGAGAACTAAAAAAATAGAAAGCCAGGAGCAATGATTATTTTCCTTTACTATAGGAAGAATATTGTAGTGCAACAAGAAAATTGGGATATTTAATTAAGATATCCTGAATGACAAGAATACAATTTGACAAATACAATATATCAGTACCTCCTAATAAACAAGAGTCATCAAACTATAGGTGATTCCCAGTGTCATGCAATTGCACACACTTAAATTCACACTTAGTTTAGAAACTCAGGGATAACCAATCTGGGGAGGCAAAAATTAGCAGGCTTTCAGGGTCATGTGCAATAGGCTGTGACAACACCTGCAATGCAACCTACAGTAGGATATTCCCAGGGTCTTCAAAGTCCTTAATTCCATTATTTCTCCCATGAAAAGTCTTTCTTGTTTGGCTCCCAACCTGTGTGCTCCCTCCACTCTTAACCATAGTATTTGGAACACAGTGAGAAAGTCCTTGGGCTCTGCCCTATATGATTTTGTTTTATTTAATCTTCTCCCATTCTGATGACCTTATTTTCCTCAATTCCTTTCAGTTTGGGAAGGAAACATAATTAACAATCAGTAGTAAAAATATGCTGGTTTTACCCAAACAGCTAGAGATAAACAGAAGGAGAAAGTCAACAGACAAACAGTAAGGAGTAACAACACTCCCACGACCGACCAGTGATTTTTGAAGCTGCAATGTTTGTCTTGACTGCAGTGTCATGGTGATTGCCATGGGAGAATTCAGTACATGTGCTGGAAGCTATGCCATAATACCAAGGAAAGTTGCAGACCCCATGGGAATGGAAGGTGAAGCAAACCAGTCTCTGCATAGCAAATGTTTGGAGGATAGCAAACGCAGCCTATGATCTTTCTAACAAAACAGAAACATTCAGGGATGCACACATATGAATCGTAACTACTTTTCCACTGTTTAAAAAAAAAAAAATTGCATCCAAGATACTCCTGTTATTTTCTACCTTGCCATATTCGTATTTCCTGGGGTTCTGTCTGCTTTTATTAATCAGATTCCTATTTGTTTTGGTTAGAAAAAGCCACACACTTCAAAATTTGAAAGAGCCTGTTCAAGATTTAAAAAGACTGGGGTATTCTCAGTTCCTTTTCTTGCAGTCATTATCCAAATGATCTGAGTTGCACCTAGATTTTCCAATATAAGGTTCTAAGTTTCTGCTTTCTGTTTCATTTGCTAATCCTCATATCAACTCTCTTGTGGTACTTAAGAAGATATTAGTAATAGATAAAATGATATAGTTTCAATGCTCAAAGATTCCGATCTACAACAAATAAGATACACATAAATATTGAATTGTATTGCACACTCCTCACCATCTACTTCCAAATGTTAATGCTCCTTAGGGTCCCAACCTCAATTTCTCATTTTATTTATGATTTCATCCCTATAACTATCATCTGATAGGCAACCAACCCCAAAGCGAGATCTTCAGGCCCAGATTCTCACCTGAGAGTTAGATACATGACTCCCTACCAAATTTATTCACTTCAGTGTCCCGCAGGCTCTTCAGAACCTACATATCCAAAATGGAACCCATCCTTCCTTTCAAATGGCATCCCTCTTCCTTTTTATATTCTCTCTTAATGTGCACAGCTCACCATCTATCAAATCATCATATCAAAAGTACACATAGTCCCATCTTTATTTCCCCTTCCTGAGCTTCCTTCTCATCTCCTTCAAGACTCTATCCAAACATCACTTCTTCTATAAAGGTTTCCTTTCTCATTAGGCAAAATTAATTTATTTTCTCTGCTTACAAAGCAGTGTTTTCATACAACTACAGTGAACATATTATTAGTTACTACGTAAGTGACTGTAGGTACTTAATTTGAGTCTACTGTGAATAAACAAATCATAAAGTTACTTTTAAACACATCTGCCTTTAATTATAGGCTTTAAATTTCTTAAAGATGCAAAGCTTATCTTACTCATCTCTGTACTCAAAGTACCCAAAATAATTATTCAATAAACATTTAGAGAGCCAATGAAGATAAAGAGGCATTTCTTACTCTGTAGTTGAATGAATTTTCCAGGAAAGTTACACACTGAAATAAAATGTCTAATTTGATGTAACTGCTTTGAATTTGGGCCATATTAGAAGGCTGTGTTTTGCGATGAGCATCTGTGAATTAGATCCTGTCAAATCCATACTTCTTAGGAACTGCCTTGGAATTGTCCTCATTTTTGCTCTGTGGACCTTGGCTAAAGTAGGTATTTATATATGCTCTAACAGATCTCTCAACTCTCTGTCCTAGAATCCCTGAAAGTTTTAAAAAAACAAATTCCCCAAAACCACCATGACAGGAAATTCCTATAAGGAGATCATCTAATCTAAAATCTTCAGATCTTTTTGGAAAGATGGGTTCACTGACTCTATCACATGGTAAATACCTGCATGCTCAGAAAAATAATAAAGACAATAAACTAAAATAGCTAAATATTAAATATGTTTTCCAGTAATGTTAAATACTTTAGGAATATTCGTCAACCAGTCCTTGGTATGGAATTAACTTTGGAGAAAACCATAAATTTTCACAAGATGCTTATGAGATTGCTTAACTTCCTATAGATAAAAACATATTAGAAAGAATTCCCCCCCCCCCACTGGTCTGTACAAATGTTCATGACCTTTCTGATTTCATGCCTAGGAGTTAAGAGTCAGCTTTCTTGATAGACCTCTTTAGAGTCCCATTCAATGGCACAGGTTTATTTTTTCTCAAAAACTTTATCTTTCCTCAGCTTGTCATAGCAAAAATCCGTACTGCTCACTTTATATATCCTTTTATTATCAATTGCCAGTTCCTTCTTTTCCTAATTATTCTCAAAATAAAGGGCTTATGATTCACATATACTAAAAGTAAAATTCACACATTTGCTAAAGCATACATTTAAAAAATATATATATTAGAATTTCATACAAGAGAGAAACTGTGTCTGAGGCAGGATTTCTATACTGAGGTCAGTGCTATTTATTTGAGATGTCCAAGGTGCCTTCAATGGCATGCTGAGGGTCAGGGATTTCCAACGACAACTCATTTAGAGTCTAACATGAAAAAAATGAGGCTCCTAAACCCAGATATTCTGACACCATAGCAATTTCAACCAGCTTTGCTAAGTGTTCAATACAATGTTCATTTGTCCTTTTTCCTTTTCAAAATTCAATTTTTAACGTGAAAACTAACGATCAAATATTCTCATTTTGCTATACTAATTTAAATGAGATCATCCAATATAAAAGAAAAATTTGCAAGTATGTAACATTTATAGGTCAGATTAAACCAACAAAACCTAAGAATGAGACTATGCCCTATATTAACAGAAAACAAAGTACTGGCAAAAATAACATTTATTTGCATAATTACTTTTTGAGAAATGCTAAAGCACATACTTTGCTTCGATGTCAGCTTTCTCTCGTACTGCATGAGCCATCTGTTCAGTCTCAAAGTACTTCTTTTTGCCTTTAGCTAAATCTTTCACTGTCTCTTGTAATTCAGTTTGGATCTTTGTCAACTGGTCCACACACTGTAAAATACAAAGTGCAATTATGATGATATTAGTTTTCAGGCTTACCAAAAATGAATTTGTCCTAAGGAGTATGCACTATGCCCTCAGGATGGAAACCCAGGAGAAAAATCAACACTTTTAGTCTCCTTCAAACTGCAAATTAAAATCCAGCGAACAGCTGGTACTCCCATCTCAAGAAATGTATTGAACAGTGTCCCAGTTTGCTTAACAACTCTTAATAACCTCAGTGCTGCTGAAGACTGACGTTAAGGTAAGGCAGGAGAAGAGCAACAATGAAAATGCTTTTATTGTTGGAGATACCATGACACTAAAGGCAAAAGGACAAAGCAATCTTATATTTCTTCATAATTTTTGGGTGGGGTCATGCTGATCTTCTCTATAGCATGCCAATTTTAGTATATGTGCTGCAAAAGTCTTAATGTGCTACAAAATCTTAATAAAATCTTTACATGTTTGGGGAACTGATGGTGCAAAGGATACTGAAGAATTCTGCTCTGGGAAAGGAGGAGTGTAATCTGACAAGTCTAGCATAAATCCAAGATGGAGAGAAGCAAGAAACCTGGGTACCATGTAACAATTACTACTCAAAATTACTGCCAACTCAGTTCTTTGAATACATATACACATCTGGGAATGGAAACAGGCATGATTAACTCAAAGAAATGTTTAATTAATAAATTCTTATAACACATTGGGGCCAAAGTAACATTGCTTTGGGACTCTTCTGGATATCTAAAGGGGAAACACTTTTCCCAGTTTGCAACAGACCAATGCAAAGTTTTGCCAGCCTGAGGCCAACTCAGGGAAGCCTCAACTGAAACACTTCTGAGCCAGAAACAGAGTCTGGTGGAGACTAACAAGAGCTCAGCAAAGCACGAAGAGACACTGGTGAGGAACTATATTGACAGGATGAACAGCACGGAGTAGAGGAAAGACACTGGAGCAGCAAGGATAAAGTACAAATAAACTTACACATGTGACATACAGGCTAGAGTTTCCCAAAAATTGTTAGGTGGTAAGAAAAGGACTACTTTACAGTAAGCAAAAAACCTGGAAGATTCCCTAAGAGCATATTTACTGAGGACTTAACAAGTGCCAGGCTATAAATAATGGGTCAAAAAAAGCCTCACCTCTTTCTCCTCGGCATGAAAACTGGACCCTTACTTAACTTTCTAGGTCTGTGTTTCAACAGAAACCTGATAAAGACACAATGTGGCAACACCACTTATGAACATTGATAGGTAAACTGCATCAGTGTGGAAGAAAGTACAAATGCACAATAAATATCTGATGGAAAAGTCCTGGGTTCGGGCTTCTGTGAGTATGATAATGCCTGTATATGGACAAGTCCTTCTGGTGTAATAAATAAACAAATAAAGTTGTAATAAAAGCTTTTAGTCTCTTTAGGGTCAGTGGCTATCCCTGTACATATGAATCTCATTCTCTTACCCTAGACCTTTCACCTGAGGAACCAAACAGAATAACTGGTTGGTTATGCAGACTGAGGCATACACTGGTGGAAGAACTAATTACACTAGTGCTGGATGCCGTCCTGCTTGTTAACTGTGTTTGCTATTCTAATGTCCTTCTAAATAAACCTCATGCCATGTATGGCCTAGGATAATCATGACAGTCTCAGTGTTTTGCTACATTTAAGAAGATTTATGGGCGCACACACAGGCAAAATGTGTAAGTATAGTACTTTATAAATATTATCACATTTACTCCTCCAAACGACTCTGATAAAAGTATTCATATTAGTACCATTTTAAGATGAGGAAATACAGGGTGCCCAAGTGGCTCAGTCAGTTCAGTGTCCGACTCTTGATTTTAGCTTGGGTTATGATCTTGGGGTCATAGGATTGAGCCCTGCATCAGGCTCCACTCTCAGCACAGAGTCTGCTTGGGATTCTCTCTCTCTCATGTACCTCCCCCAGCTTGTGCATGCACCTGCTCTCTCGCTCGCTCTCTCTCAAATAAATAAAATCTTTTTTAAAAAAAAATGAGGAAATAGACTTACAAAGGTTAAATAATTTATCCCAAGTCATACAGTAAGAAAGTGATGATATCTTTTACCATGTAACCCACTATAGTACGTGCCCCAGTTTTGTGACAACCATGTTTTTAATATCCTTATGTAGAGAAAACATACCTTAAAATAGTAAGCTTTTAAAAAGTGACATGTAACTCACATAGCAGAAAATTCACCCTTTAAAAGTATACAATTCAGTGGTTTTCAGTATATTCTTAAGGTTGTACAACTATTACCACTATTTAACTTCAGAATACTATCATCACCCCCAAAAAAACCCCCATACCAATTAGCAGTCACTCTCCATTTCCCCCTACTCCTAGTCCCTAGAAACCACTAATCTACTTTTTGTCTCAATGAATTTCTTGCATTTCATATCAGTGGAATTATATAATATCTGGCCATATATGTCCCAAGACTTTCACTTAGTATAATGTATTCAGGGTTTATCTATCTTATATCATGTATTAATTCATTTCTTTTTTGTGGCTGAATAAGATTTTGCTGTGTAGATATACTAAAATAATAATCTTTTATCTTGCAGAAAAATCTTCCTTTCTCTTTAGTTTTAAGAGTCCTTATCATAAACAAACCGCTTATTTAAAAAAATAATACCATGAGGGGTGTCTGGCTGCCTCAGTCAGTAGAGCATGTAGCTCTTGATCTTGGGGTCATGAGCTCAGGCCCCAAGCTGAACACAGAGATTACTTTTTTTTAATTTAATTTTATTTTTTCAGTGTTCCAGGATACATTGTTCATGCACCACACCCAGTGCTCCATGCAATATGTGCCCCCCTTAATACTTAAAAGAATAAAAATAAAAAATATTATGCCTCCATCAGAAAGGAGGACACAACTTTTGTATCAACATGGATGGGTCTGGAGGAGATTATGCTGAGTGAAATAAATCAAGCAGAGAGTGTCAATTATCATATGGTGTCACTTGTGGAGCATAAGGAATAACACAGAAGACATTAGGAGAAGGAAAGGAAAAGTGAATTGAGGGAACTCGGAGGGGGAGATGAAGCATGAGAGACTGTGGGCTCTGAGAAATAAATTGAGGGTTTTGGAAGGGAGGGAGAGTGGGGGAGTTGGGTGAGCCTGGTAGTGGGTATTCAGGAGGGCACATACTGCATGGAGCACTGGGTGTGGTGAATAAACAATGAATCTTGCTTGGAACACTGAAAAAATAAAATTTAAAAAAAGGAGAAGTTAAATTTTAGAACCAAAAAAATAAAAATAAATAAAAATTAAAAAATAATACCATGACAACCTGACACTCCCACAGAAAACTGAAACATCCCAGTAATGCCGTGTTTGTGGGTGTGGAGAGCTTAGAAAGTGTTCCATGACTTCAATGAGATATTAAGAACCAAAAACTGGGGCACGGTCTGAAAAATGCAACTATGTTTAATGGGGAAGTGAGATGGATTATTTGTTTTGTTTTAATTTTATTTTATTTAAATTCAATTAGTTAACATATAATATATTAGTTTCAGAGATGGATTATTTAAAAGAGGAGTCAGATGTAAGGTTTCTATAACCAAAATGTTCACCTAAAATGAGCGTGGCCTCAGAAAAACTTAAACAGTGAAGAGAAACTCAAGAATCCAATGGCGATTTACTTGCACTGAATGGGTCTGATAATGAGTGTTTTGAGAGGAAACTAAGCACAGAAGGTCAAAACTTTTCCTGGGGATGCAAACCATGTGGCTAGCATCGCAGTATATTCATACAAAGTGAATGCCATGGGCACATGTGTGCACAGACCCACACATAGCCACTCACTGCCTACCCTTTGAAGAATAAGATGTCTTTCTTAGTACTGGGTAACCAAACATCTTATGGAATTACTTAATTCATTTTCATCTATAAAATGCTATTAATTATTTTTTGCACGTGTGACAATGTCAAAGTGGATCTTATGATAGTTCAGATCTTTAAAAAGATTTCTCAAAAATCTCATCAGAAAACTTAGGGTGATTCTTTTCTTGTTTTTTTTTTTTTTTTCTTTCCCTTTATATAAGTTTCTAAGATACTATTCATCAAATACTATTAGATAGCCTATGTGTGCAATGAAGAGATCTCTTGTGATCCATTCTTCCCTACCCTTCAGTACATCCATAACCACATGTTTTCCCAAATGAACTGCTTCAAGTAAGAGTATCTGGGTTTTTGTCAAAGAAAAGTAGTCTGCACATAGCAAAATACAGGCATACCTCATTTTATTGCACTTTGCTTTATTGTGCTTTACAGATACTGCATTTTAAAATTTTTTTATTTTTTACAAATTGAAGGTTCAAGACTTCAGTGAAAGAAGTAACTGCAGATGTGGTGGAAATAGCAAAAGAAGTAGAATTAGAAGTGGGGCCTGAAGATGTGCCTGAATTGCTGCAACCTCATAATAAAACTTGAATGGATGGGGGATCGCTTCTTATGGATAAACAAAGAAAGTGGTTTCTTGAGACAGACTCTACTCCTGGTGAAGACTGTTAAAATGACAACAAAGAATTTAGAATATTAAGTATATTTAGTTGATAAAACAGTGGCAGGGTCTGAGAGGATTGACTCCAATTTTGAAAGAAGTTCTGTGGGTAAAATACTATCAAATAGCATCACATGTTACATCACATGTTACATCACATAATACAGAGAAATCATCTGTGAAAGGAAGAGTCAATGGATTCAGCAAACTCCATTGTTGTCTTATTTTAAGAAACTGCCACAGCCATCCCAACCTTCAGCAACCACGTCCCTGTTCAATAAGCAGCTATCAACATCAAGGCAAGACCCTCTATCAGCAATAAGACTATGACTCATGAAAACTCAGATAATGGTTAGCATTTTTTTTTTAGCAATGAACTATATTTAAATTAAGGCATGCACAATTTTTAGACATAGCTACTGTACTAAACAGTCTATAGTACAGTGTGAACTAACTTTTATTTACACTGGGAAGCTAAAAAATTCATTTGACTCAGTTTATTCCAATATTTGCATTATTGTAGTGGTCTAGAACCAAACCCACAGTATTTCTGAGGTATGCCTGAACCAAAAATATTTATTAAATAAAAGTCATCAAACTTAATTTGGAAATAAAAAGATTACCTAGGATTTCCTTTCCAGTTTTAAAATAAATTTCTTCTGCAGGAATCCAGTTTTCTGGGGTAGACTAAGTTATATACTTACAAAGAAGCTTAATAATGCTTAAGAAAAGACTTGGTGCACTCCAGTATCTATAGAAAGAGCCCAGATGTCCATTGGCAGATTAATGGATAAAGAAGATGTGGTCCATAGATACACAATGGAATATTACGCAGCCATCAAAAATGAAGTTTTGGGACGCCTGGGTGGCTCAGTTGGTTAAGCGGCTGCCTTCGGCTCGGGTCATGATCCCAGCGTCCTGGGCTCCTTGCTCAGCAGGGAGCCTGCTTCTCCCTCTGCCTCTGCCTGCTATTCTGTCTGCCTGTGCTCGCTCTCTCTCTCTCTCTCTCTCTCTGACAAATAAATAAATAAATAAAATCTTAAAAAAAAACAACAAAGTTTTGCCATTTGCAATGACGTAGATGGAACTACAGGGTATTACACTAAGTAAAGTAAGTCAATCAGAGAAAGACAATTATCATATGATCTCACTGATATGTGGAATTTGAGAAACAAGGCAGAGGATCATAGGGGAAAGGAGGGATAAATCAAAGAAGCCAAAACCAGAGAGGGAAACAAACCATAGAGACTCTTAATCTCAGGAAACAAACTGAGGGTTGCTGGAGGGGAACTGGGTGGGAGGGATGGTGGGTTGAGCAATGGACATTGGGGAGTGTATGTGTTGTGGGGAGCAATTTGTATTGTGTAAGACTGATGAATCACAGACCTGTACCCTTGAAACACATAATACATTATATATTAAAAAAAAAAAAAAAAGAGACTTGGTGTGGTATAAGCCCAGCTCTTTCCCATGAGTTATAAGCACTGACCACTGATAAACACAGAAATTAATGTACAAGTTTACACTAAGGCTAAGGGATCATATGAAATGGTGACAAACTTGGATAATAGAATTCCAGTGAAGAAATTAAAAGTATGATCCCTGAGTATGACACAGATCATGTATAGATAGATATACTTGCCAGTAATTTAAAGACAGGAATAAAAGTAAAAGTAACTTTAGCCAATACATTAAAGTCCTACAAACCAGTAGGTTCTCTGAACAGTAGTTGTGTCCTGGAAACTCAACCTAAGATAATAACTTCAAGGAAAAAAAGTTAAATTTTTATTGTAGACTTAGTGGTAATGTCCAAAAACAAAGGTATGATTTTAAAAAGCAGAATAAATTAAAAATTCATTCAGAAATAAAAAATAATAGAGGTGCCTAGGTATTCAGTTGGGTAACCATCCAACTCTCAATCTCAGCTCAGGTCTTGATCTCAGGGTTTTGAGTTCCTGGTCCACACTGGGCTCCAAGCTGGGCATGGAGCCTACTTAAAATAATAATAAAAATTACAACAACAACATAATGGTTGTACAGAAACATAAATAATTAATTAGGAAATGGGAGAGAATGACAAATATAGGATATCATAAAAAATGATCAATGTATTAATTACAACTATTACAAAAACTAAGAAGATAAAAGAAGTAAAGGAATTAAGTAGTCTACTAAGGTAAAGAGGTTGTATGTATTTTTCTGTAAACCTATTTAAACTTAAACTTCAAGCATTTTTAAAAGATTACATGGGATTTGGAATTAGGAAGTAGTGTATTCAAGTTCCTGCTCTGTTATTTACTACTAAGTCTCCTTAATATTTTTTAGCCTTGGTTTTGTCATTTGTAAAATAGTAATATTTACATATCTAACAAGTACATATGAAAAACAAATGAGACTCTAATGGATACAGTAATAGTTTACAAACTCTAAAGTGTTATCCAATGTAAATCCCAACTATTTCAAAGGAATGTGAACTCTAGTATACATGTAAAAAATATGAACTGAAGTGTTATTAATTATGAGACTGATAGATGTTAACTGGACTTATTGTGATCTTTTGCATATATACAAATATTGACTCACTGCATTATACACCTTAAATTAATATAATGTTATGTTAATTATATCTCAATTTAAAAAATGAAAAATGCCTTAGATTATAGTGGCTCATTTTGTTCTATAAGCAAATGTCAGCATACAGAAAATGATTTAGAAAAGGCCATGATATAATTCTCGTTATAATCTACACAATGGTCAGATGCTTTATAATTATAATATGCCTGGATTTACCCCCAGTATTAGAAAACTGTCAAAATAGAGAAAGTTTTTAAAAGAACATGAATATCAAAATGTTATAGAGGGAAAACTTTAAGTCAAACTTGGTTGTGATAATGACAGAACAAGTTGTTTCAGACTACCTTCCTCTAGGATGGAAAACTTGGACACTTTAAAACGACCAGCACTAAGGAACAATGATACACACTGGACTTACGGGAACTGTGATGTCTGGAAGAAGGGAAGCACAGCTAGGTAAGCTCTATGTTTAAGGTGACTTTTTCCCTAAGGTTATTTGTTGAATCAGGTTACAAAGAAACAGGCATTCTTACTAGACTGGCGAATCAGAGGTTGAAGTTTAAGGATGATGAAAGAGTAGAAACTTGAGAGGCTAAGATCTGGAAAGAAGGGTGCTACAGAGAAAAGCAAGCCCAAAGATCTGTATGCAATTTCCCCGAATCATCAGTTCAGTTGACTTCTAAATGGCATGTACGGGTGTAACGCCAAGAAATCCAGTAAAAAATAGTAGCTAAAAGGCTAATGAGCTGAGCAGTTACCAGAGGATCAGAGCAGCTACATGATGTTGAGAAGACAAAGGCTGGAACCATGTCTTGTCAAAGTAGAAGGGTTTTGGTAGGCACCCCACACTTTTTCACAGTTAAAATCCTGGCAATAAGAACAAAGGTGAAATAGACCAGCCCCATGAAAAGCTAAAACCAGACGCTCACAGGATCAAGGTGATCTGACAGTATTCTATCTGCCTGCCAGAAAACTTAACTCTTTGGAAATAAAAAATGTCTTCCAGAGTCTCTACAATTTTTTTTTAAAGATTTTATTTATTTATTTGACAGAGATCACAAGTAGGCAGAGAAGCTGCAGAGAGAGAGGAAGGAAGCAGGCTCCCTGCTGAGCAGACAGCCCCATGCGGGGCTAGATCCCAGGACCCCGAGATCATGACCTGAGCTGAAAGCAGAGGCTTTAACCCACTGAGCCACCCAGGTGCCCCCCAAATATTCTTATATTAAGAAAAGTAGAACTTTCCAGTAATTCAGTTAAATTTGGTGACTGCACTAGCTATCTGACACGTAGTATTTCCTCCCAGTTAGGAATTATGCTAGCATTAATTCTCTGCCTCTATCTCCTACCCTCTCTCTGCACACAGGGATAGATATTTACATACCTAGACATACAGCATATTTTCTTCCAACTCAAAAGCACTGTTTGGTCAGTGGTCATGTAGTTTATGTACCATATTTGTTTAGAAAGAGGTAATTTTGAGCAAAGGTAAAACAAAGGCATTCTTATGCAAATGTTAAAACCAAGTGATATTACACGAATGCTTGAAAGAGATGAAAATTATATATATATACAATATACATTTAACATACTGATTTTATGCTGCTAAAATCATCTTTGACAAATAAGCAAAATTAGTTTTTTTAGATTTTGTTTGTAAAACAATTCTGAAAATCCAGATAACAATTAGAATTTAAAAACTGAATGGCTTCTGAAATACTATTTCCATAAATGGTTACTTTAATATTTTCTAAAGTATTTAATGGTCCTATAAAAAAATTAATTACTTATTAGGCATCATGATAATCTGTTTTTGTAACTCCATTTCCAAAAGAGGACACAATTCAATCAACTATTTTTAGTAGCAAGCTTTTCATAAAAATCACATTTAATAAATAGTGACTTTTTTCTTTGAATTTTTAACTTCTGTATAAACAAAGAAATAGATCTATTTGAAAACTTTACTTCTTTGTAACCTATATAATTAAACTTTAGAGCGCAAGGCTTTTGGTAATAAGTTTTCTATATTTGGTCAAAATGTGTCAACTTCTTTTAAATTAGCATACAAAATGGCTCAAGCGAAAACTAAGACAAAGTAGGATTAATAACATTGTAACTACTTTAACATACACCAAACTATACCAATATTGTGAAACTAAGTAAATCTATTTACTTAAGGTGAAAAGTGGTATTTGTAACAAGCGTTCACTGAGCTTTCAGAATGTTGATCCAAATTACATTCACTTTTGTCAGTTAATAAAATACAGTAGTTAGAATATGATGAAATCAACAAAATCCTTGTAACATATTGAAATCAAAAATATTTGTGACCATATAGAAAAGCTCAAGGTGTTAAAGTGCAATTTAATATAATCTTGCAGATCACAAATGGAGTACTGAGATATTAATAATGCATATAAGAAAAGAATAGAAACAATACCCTTTTTAGTTGCTGTTCTTTTAAGCTTCTCACTGTCCTTGCAGGCTCAGAAATGAAGTTTTTATAGTTTTCACATATATTGATCCGAGACTGGGCTACCTGCATTGTTCCCTCAAGAAAAGACTTCCAAACAGGATACATGCTCCTAAATTCAAAGAGGGACAGAAAAGTATTAGGCAGGGAAAAGGAAAAAAAAGTTGGCTAACCTTATGCTCACTGGCTAGCACTGTGAAACAGAATGGATGTTTTCTTTATATCTGAAAGTGTATTTATACTGCTTTATAGGCAGGAATATTTTTAACGTATACAGGGAGAAATGCGACATATACTTTATTCCTCAAGGGCTCTGCAATGGGCTGTCTTGATTCATCAGCTATTCTTGATACTGAAGTAAAGTGAAACAAGGATTACAATTCCAGACAAAGCTGACACTATTAAAATTAGTGAATAATTCAGACTGTCCAGACAGTTCACTGTCTCAGGGTCATCACTGTGAATATCAAGTTTCATTATTTCATTAAGATATTTTCCTGGGGTGCCTGGGTGGCACAGTCAGTTAAGTGTTCAACTCTTGGTTTTGGTTCAGGTCGTGATCTCAGGGTCATGGGATCAAGCCTCGAGTTAGGCTCTGCGCTCAGCACAGAGTCTGCTTGAGAGTCTCTCTCCCTCTCCCTTTGCCCAGCCCCTGCCCCACACTCTCTCACAAATAAATAAATACAATTCTTAAAAAAATTTTCTAAAAGACGCTTTCGTAATTTTAGAGATGGGTAACCAAGGCTCAGAGAGATGTCGAGAATCACTCTAGATCAAAGAAGAGTGTGGTCGTACTGAGATATAGATGAAGGCTAGGTACATTTTAAGTACATTCTCTTTCAACCACAACATATTACTTTCTTCCATAAACTGACGGGGTGGAAAAAAATCATCAACAATTTCTTACGTGCTTGAGAAGTCTATGGTATCATTGCTCTACATCTGTTTCTGTGTTTTAATAATGCTTAGCCAGCATCACATTGTGGCTTGGAATCATTCCAAGCAAGTCCCATCACCTTTGCTTGATAAATGTGCTGAGCAATCTCTTTATAAAGTCAAAGAATTATGCATCCTTTGCTTTTTGTAGCCAATATCCTTTTCAAAGCTTCTCTTCTACTTTGCTAAACACCTTAGTCTGTTCTAATATGCACCTAGACTAGTTAAAGATATTTCATAACTTATCATAAGAATGGATGGTATTTTGTTTTTAAAAATGAAATACTGGTAAAAAAAAAAAATGCAATACTGGTGGATTATAACATTCATCTCCTGGGATTTTCTTGTGCCTCGTGGATTTTCTACTATAGACTGTTATAGAAGATATCTTGTGTTACATAAGTGCTACTAGCAGTGGGTCAATGGATGAAATGGATGACAGTGTAAAAATAAGAAAAAGAAAAATTTCCTGAGTCCCCATCCTATTTAGAATCAAGAAAAACCCTTATAACTGTATTTTTCAACCAAGGAAATGATTAGTTTATGTAATGAACTGGTTTTTGTAATACACCAAATGAATCAGTTTAGATGGAAATATTCATTTATTTAAGCAGACGTATATCACATTCCCTTTGGAAAAAAGATTCAGTGTGTTGTGCCAGCATAAAAGCAAAATCAATCTGAGATGATGGATGTTAACTAAACCTACTGTGGTAACCATTTCACAATATATGTAAATCAAATTATCACGCTGTACACCTTAAACTTATAGAGTGATGTATATCCATTATTTTTCAATAAAGCTGGAAAAAAAAAGAACAGCAAAATAAATGTTTTCAATGGCCTTACTGCATGACAACTGATGGAACCTAGGATGTAAACTCACCACAGGCCCTCCTAAGCAGTCCAAATAATGGATTTTCTCAGAAAACGCAAGAAGTTCAGTACTATGCTTTGTAACTATTAATTTACGCTTAAAATATATTTTAAAATCATAATGAAAATGAGAAAGAACCAGTCTGGATTGTGATAGGAAGGAAGGAGGGTAAGAAGGACAGAAAGAAGGAAAAATCCCTTCATCTAGGCTCTCCCCTTAGGTAGCACCCTCTTCCCATTACTCCTTTGCCTAGTCGACTGCTGTTCATCCTTCAAATCTCAGGTTAATTATAACTTCCTTAGAGAAGTCCTTCATGATCACCATGAACCCAACCCACAGGCTCAATAAAGTTCTTCTCTGTTATTCATTCACACGGCTCCAGCATTTTTCAATTATATATATTTTTATGTAATTATTAGTTAATGTCTGTCCTTTTCACCATAGTGAAAATTTCCTAAAGTATGGGTACATGTCTTTCTCACTACCATATTCCTAGGGCCTTTATAAACACACGACCTAACATTTAGAAAGGTTATAATAAGTATATGTTGCATGAAAAAATGAATGCATATAAAAGTATGAGGATCAGGGGCGCCTGGGTGGCTCAGTGGGTTAAGCCTCTGCCTTCGGCTCAGGTCATGATCTCAGGGTCCTGGGATTGAGCCCCACATCAAGCTCTCTGCTTGGCAGGGAGCCTGCTTCCTCCTCTCTGTCTCTGCCTGACTCTCTGCATATTTGTGGTCTCTGTCAAATAAATAAATAAAATCTTAAAAAAAAAAGTATGAGGATCAAGCAGTAAAAAGAAAAATCCTTTCCTTACAGAGTTTAAAAAGAAATCTTCAGGGATTAGCAGATCTATAGTAGGCAAACATATCCCCAGTAATGACATACCATAAAAAAGAACAGCATTCAGTTACCAGTTAATCAGAAGACCGGGGCTCAAGTTCTAGTTCAACCAATATAATCATATGTAGGATACTTCACTATACTTTCATTTCCTCTACTGGGAAATGAAGAAAATAACAAAAATACCAGCACCACATACCTCATAGGGCTATTTTGACAGTAAATGCAAATGATGTGAAAACCCTTTGCACAGATTCTTTTAAATGCATAAATAGTAACAGAAGCAGAATTATAATAGAAATATAAGTGCTTCTTAACATAATAGTGATAGCTGCAACGGTAGTGTTTTTCATTCCAAGTAAAGAAAAATAATAATGGGTATAGAGTGATTTATAAATCTTTTTAAATTTCATTAGGCTTCATATATGATTTTGAAGCATAAGGTACTACACATATATGGTATTTTGCTATTCTGCTCAGGTCAGGCAAAATGAGGTTCAAAATTACGAAATATGAAAAATTTTAAGAATCTATCATATGCTAGACACTATGCCATGTGTCTTTGCATTTATATTATTTAATCCTCTTGTCAACTTTGTAAAATAGGCATTATCCTCATTTTTCAGAGGAGAAAAATAAGATTTGGAGAGGTTGTAGAATTTTCCTAAGGCTATTCACTAGGAAATAGCTTATGGTCAAAACCTAAACTTTGCCATTACCAGTAACCACTCCTCTCCTGTAATCCCAAATTAACCACCTAATCCCTGACCAACACTTTGTTTTCACTCATTCCCTTTAGGATTCTACTCCAACAATATTCAAGCTTTATCAGAAGCCACATCCATTCAATTCTATTCCCCTTCCCCACTGTCTCTTACCCCCCTTATAATTTCCCTTCTGAGCTCCTTATCCAGCCTAAGTTTCATGATCCACCATTATAGTGACTCCCTACGTATACCCTTATGACACTGGCCCTTCTCTTTTCATCATTCTAATCTACAAATTTCAACCTTGGTTAAATCAAAAATTCTGCTTATACCAAACTCTGTGCAGCAGAACACTACTGAAGAAAACTATAATCATGTGGCCTTGGTCTCAATTTAAATTGATGTCTAATAAAATTCTAGTAACCGCTTAGTGCTACCCAGCAATTCTACTATATTCCCCTAAATCCTCTTACTCTCTCAGTCTTCTACACAATTACTTCCCACCTTTTCCTCTCATCTCAAATCTCTAACAGGACTATACTTTCAGCTGATAATGAAGCTACCAGAAGACAATGCCCATATGGTCCCACCAGAGCTACCAATCTTCCTACTTCTGCACCCATGCACTCTGTCATCTCTCCTTTTACTTGGCCAAGCTACCTGTACTCTGAAGGCAGCCCTTCACATTTAGGCTACATTCTATAATGCACCCAAGAATAGCAATCCAGGAATTGTGCTCTCTCCTACAACATCTACTGTTCCCACTCCACTGGATGGATCTCTAAATATGCTATATGTCTCCATTCTAAAAAAAACAAAAACAAAACCAAAAAACCCTCCATCAACCTTCCATTTCTCTCCAGCTACCATTCCAATGCCTGCTCCCTTTCATAGCAAAACTCCTTGAAAGCACTATCTGAAATTACTGTTTTAATTCCTCTGCTCCTGGCCTCTCTCTCTCTCTTATTTTTTTTTTTATTTTTGAGAGAGAAAGAGAAAGCGCGCGCACAGGGGCAGGGGTGGGGGTGGAATGGTGGCTTGGCCAGATGCGGGGGGCGGGGGGAGAGAGAAAGAGAATCTTAAACAGGCTCCATAGTGCATGGAGCCCAATACCAAGCCCATGAGGGGCTTGATCTCATAACCCTGAGATAAGGGCCTGAGCTAAAATCAAGAGTCGGACATTTAACCAAATGTGCCACCCAGGGGCCCCACTCCTGGTTTCTCTGGATTTAATTTAAATAAAGCCATAGCCTCTAGGTCATAAAATATCTCCTTATGCCTAACCCAATAGTCAGTTCAAGCTTTGGTCCCATTATTCAATTTATCAGCAGAACTGACCTAGATTATCCTTGAAATGCTTTCTTTCCTCAGCTTCTAAGACATCACTCTTTCTTGGTCTACTCCTATCTCACTAGTCACTCTTTAGTCTCGTTTGCTGATTCCTCTTTATCTCACTGCACTGTAAATGCTAGAGTGTCCCTGAAGTTAGTCCCCAGGCCTCTCTTCTCTAACTACACTCGCACTTTAGATATGCTCATTAAGGCTCATGGCTTTAAATAATATCAATATACTAACTGGTCCTGAATTTTTATTTCCATCCCAAACATCTTTACTAACCTCCAATTGCCTATTGAACATATCCAACTTGGACATTTAGTAGGCATCTTAAAACTATCATACCCAAAACCAATTTTCTAATCTCCCTAAAATTTGTTGTTAATTGATTCCATCTCATTGATAGCTATTCAGACCTTCTAGATGCGTAAGCCAGAAGCCCTGGAGTCATCATTAATTTTTCCTTTTTCTCTCATATCCCACATTTGATCCACTCAAAAATCCTGTTCAGTAGACTTTAAAAATATAATGGAATCTGGGTACTGTCTGCAGAAGTTGGGAGATTGGGAACTGGGACCACACGGGCATTGTCTTCTGGTTTGGGAAACAGTATCTTGTGCTTGGATTATGGAAACAGCCTCCTAAACAACCTCTCTGCTTTTGCTCCTGTTTCCCTAAAGTCTATGCTCTACACAATACAGCCAATGCAGGGATGCCGGGGTGGCTCAGTGGGTTAAAGCCTCTGCCTTCAGCTCGGGTCATGATCCCAGGGTCCTGGGATCGAGCCCCGCATTGAGCCCCGAATCGAGCTCTCTGCTCAGCAGGGAGCCTGCTTCCCTCTCTCTCTCTCTCTGCCTGCCTCTCTGCCTACTTGTGATCTCTGTCTGTCAAATAAATAAATAAAATCTTAAAAAAAAAATACAACCAATGCAATGCCACCACTTCCCATGACACTGTGTTCTCCTTACTATGCTCACTTTCCTTATCACCAATACATAATGTTTAATTATTCGTATGTTTATTGTCTTGTCTCCTCTCACTAGAATGTAGGCTCCATACAGCAGAAGCTTTATTTTATTCACTCTTGCATCTTCGGCACTTAAAAAGGGTCTGGCATAGCAGGCATTCAATACATAGTTAGTGGTGGAAAGAGAGGTGGGAATGACATGGCCTAGATGTGAACCAAGACTCCCAAACTTCTGCTCTGCTGCTGACTTAAGATTGCTCTTGGTCCCAGTAATAATGCTAACAAAAAAGAAGGGTCTCTTCACTCTAATAAAGGTACCAAGCTTTGTGTATCTTAAGTCCTTTGTGTATGTCTAACATGATTTTTGCCTCAATATCTCCTGTGCTATTATTTTCTTATCTTTTTTTATGAAGATGACTCACTTTTTTTTTTTTTTTAAGATTTTATTTATTTATTTGACAGAGAGATCACAAGTAGGCAGAGAGGCAAGCAGCGGGGAAGGGTAAGCAGGCTCCCTGCTGAGCAGGGGGCCTGATGTGGGGCTCAATCCCAGGACCCTGAGATCATGACCTGAGCCGAAGGCAGAGGCTTAACCCACTGAGCCACCCAGGCACCCCAAGATGACTCACCTTTTAAATTAAAATGGCACTTTATAATTTCATACGCTAACTGAAAAACAAAGGACATGTGCCATAATAATTAAGTTGCAACTAGTAAAATTAAAAAAATGTTCATCCATATACCACCTAAAATCATTCTGGTATGTCTCCCATATAGATGTCACAGTGGAAAACAGAGAACACTTTACTAGGAAGAATCGTAATTAAGAAACGAACCAAACAATTTACTTTGACTGTGGTGGTAGTCACACAAATCTACAAATGTGATAAAACCCCACAGAATTTAATATGCACACACCCAAATGAGTGCACACACCCAAATGAATGAATTCTGAATTAGATTGGTGGATTCTATCAATGTAAGTTTCCTGGTTGTGATACTATATTACAATTATGTAAGATATTACCACTGGGAGAACTAGGTGAAGAGTGTAAGAGGGCTCTCGGTATTAGTTTTTATAATTGCATATGAATCTACAACTATTTCAAAATAAAAAGTAAAAAAAAAAAAATTTAACAAAACCATACATCTTCCCAAAGCCTAAAAATGTAAAACTGTACATCAGGAAGATTCTAGAAAATGTGGTATATACGCTCAAAATTTAAGATTAATTTATACAGTAACTGATAACAAGAAGAAAATATAGTGTCTAATAAGTAAGTGTTCATGTACTCCTGTTCTTGCTAATGAGAACGGAGAATATCCTAAGTGTAGGTAACAGGACAGCAGGGAGGATGACTGATCTCAGTCTAGTCGAGGTGTGGTAAGAACTGCAATACAACCATAGCTTGAGCTGTCCAAAGGTTAGGGAACTGAGGATAAGAAAAGGAGAAGTGGCCACAGATGAGGAGATAAAGGTATTTGGGACCAGCTTTCTTCATGGCTTTGAATACTATTTAAAAATATTTTGGGGGGGTACTTGGGTGGCTCAGTCAGTTAAGTGTCCAACTCTTGATTTCAGCTCAGGTCATGATCTCAGGGTCATGAGACTGAAAGCGAGCACGGTGTGGAGCCTGCTTAAGATTCTCTCTCTCCCTTTCCCTCTACCCCCACCCCAACTCATGCTCTCTAATAAAATTTAATAAGTAAACAAACAAAGAAGCAAACTTTTAAATTTCATCCATTGGCAAGAAGAAACACAGGTGATTTTCAAGCAGGGGAGTGACACTAGGCCCATTTTCCAAAGAAACATGGTAGTTGGTGGTACTGTAGTTAATGAAATTATGAAAGGGAGAGATCACAGGCGGAGAAGCTGCCGTTTAACATTCCTAAGACAGGATGAAATCTAGAACTTGGAGGCAGTTGACTTTTTGGTACCCAAGCTGAAGAGTTAATAAAAACATACAATCATTACTAGTTTATAGGCAATATTTAAAGACAGGAATAAGACAGATAAGATTACTTAGAACAGTCACTAGAGAGCTGAGGGAACTTTGAGAAACACTTGTATAAGAAAGGACTTGCTACAGTCCAAATGTCTGTATTCTCCCAAAATTCATCATCTGTGAAAACCTCCACAGATAATATGGTATCAGGAGGTGAGACTTTAGGGAGGTGATTAGGTCATACAGCAGATTAGTGCCCTTTTAAAAAGAGACCCCATAGAGCTCCCAAACCCCTTTCACCATTTAAGAACACGCTAGAAACTGAGAATCCTGTAACTCAGAAGAGAGACTTCCCCAGAACCCATGCTGGCATCCTGGTCTCGGACTTCCAGCCTCCAGAACAATGAGAAATTAAAAAAAAAAAAAAAAAAGTTCAAGAGAAAGTAAGGTCACAGTTGTCTAGTTTTAAGGCAAATGGGGTTGGTTTAATGTCATTAAACAGTTCATGTTTCATCAGACTGACAAGTATTTTAAAAGACTAATCACATGCTCTTTTGGTAAAAAATAAAAATTCTAATCCAGTAAAAGAAATGTAAAATACATTGATATAGAGTTTGTGAAGTATAATTCACAATGTCAACATTTTAAATGCATAAATCCTTGAACCCAGTAATCCCCCCTTTAAGAATTTATCAAAAAAAAAAAAAAAAAAAGAATTTTACCCCATAGATATACTTTCATAGTGCACAAAGATATAAATACATGCATACATGAGTTATCTACTGCAGCATTATTTGTAATAGTAATAAACTGAATAACTACCAACCAAAAAAATGGGTAACAACACTATAGTCTACCCATACTATAACACTAACACAAACATTTAAAAGAACCGGGGATCTGAACATACTGACATGAAAGGATGTCTAAACAGACTTCCTAAGTGTGTGTGTAAGGGAGGGGTGGGGGGGTGAATTATAGAAACCTATGTATACAAAAATTCCATTCTGTTTAGAAGAACAAAACTGTTTATGTTCACGTATGTGTCACACAGGAGAGATAAGGAAGAAAAGACCATATGCTTTTACCAGCACTTACCCTAAGGGAACAGCAGTGTGAATGAGAGGCCTGGGAAAGAGGATGAGGCTGCCCTTAATACTCTTTATACTCTGTGGCACATGTATTAGTTTGATAAGAATTTTTAAAATACAAATACAAATATAAATACAAAAAAAGTTAAAAGAGAAGTTTAAAATGACTAGAATTAAAATAAACTCCTAATAAACAAAAAAATTGGCAATCGCCATTCTTACCCTTGATCCTGATCGTTCTATTACCTTTTTCCACAAGGCCACCATCATCCTCTCAGCTACCTAAATTTAAAAACCTAGGGGTCGCTGGGGGTGGGGGACTCAGTCATCAAAAAAAAAAAAAAAAAACTTACCATTTGCGATGACATGGAAGGAACGAGGGGGTATTATGCTAAGCAAAATATGTCAATCAGAGAAAGCCAATTATATGATTTCACTTATGTGTGGAATTTAAGAAATAAAACAGGATCACAGGAGAAGGGCAGGAAAAATAAGGTAAGACAAAATAACCAGGGAGACAGACAAATCATAGGAGACTCTTAACTATAGGAAACAAACTGAAGGTTGCTGAGGGAAGGTTGGGGGGGGATAGGGTAACCGGTTGATAGGCATTAAGGAGGGCACATGATGTAATGAGCACTGGGTGTTACATGCAGCTGATGAATCCCTGAACTCTACTTCTGAAACTAATAATATACTGTACATTAATTAACTGAATTTAAATAAAATTAAGTTAAAATTAAAAACGATGACGACAACAAAAACCAAACCTCGGGGTCATTCTATAGTCCTTTCTCTCCCTCCCTCTACTTCATTCTTCATTCAGTAAATATTTACCAAGAGCGTTCCATGTTCCAAGAACTATTTTACATACTGAGAAAACTACATTCTAGTCTGATAGTCAAACTGTTTATAGTTTGTCTCAGAACAAATTTGACACAAAAAACAAAATTGTGCCAAATTAACTCTAAGTCCTCTAACTTCCATTTCCTAAATACGACTGAAATCTCCCCCACAACCTAATTTCTACTGCTAATTTTCATTGTTCGAATAAGAGACGATGAGAAATTAAATTCCTGCAATTTTATCCTTTCCAAATGCTTCACATCTCTCTCTCTTTTTTAAAGATTTTATTTATTTGACAGACAGAGATCACAAGTAGGCACAGAGGCAGGTGGTGGGGGGCTGGGAGAAGCAGGTTCCCCACTGAGCAGAGAGTCCAATGTGGGGCTAGGCTCAATCCCAGGACCTTGAGATCATGACCTGAGCTGAAAGCAGAGGCTTAACCCACTGAGCCACCCAGGCGCCCCTCTTCACATCTCTGTAATCTACCTTCATACTACGAAAAGTGAAGCTGAACATGTTTTCCTCTTGTGGAAATTTTTCAGTGCTTCCATTATCTTTTGAATAAGAAAAGAAACTCTGATATGCGAAGTCCTTCCCGATGCCTATGTATCCTCTCCGTCCACCTCTCCTGTCACCCTCCAACCCCTATACTTCACACCAGCCAGGCAAACTCCTAGGTTATCTAATATCCATATTTTCTCAGGCATCCATGCCTTTAAGGGGTTACTTCTCTCAGAATTCCTTTAGCCCAACCCTAGCAAACTCCTATACATTCTTTAAGACTCAGAAGCCTTTAAGCCTTTCCTCTCAGTCCTAATGCACCGCTCCACTCCTAACCCAATACCACAACTATTGATAGTAGCTATCTCCTGTTAAGTTCCATAAGGACAGGCACACACCTCACAGTCTCTCTGATCCTAAAATGTACTTAACAGCTAGCATGTAGTAGATATTTTACATCCATCTCATGAATAAAGAATGAATCAATGACTGTTTAAACAGCAGTGTGACCTTCAGTAATAAGGTGTATAACTCAAGACTTAGTTTCCTAATGTATAAAAGGACGATGACTATATATATATGTACCTCACAGGGTTGTTTTGATAATCACAAGATAACTTGAAATTCCTAACATGATGTCTGGTATTTAGTAAATATTTACTAAAAGTTGGCGTAACATACTTTTAGAAATAAGGCTGTACAAGCTATTGAGGGAGCAGAGCCTTTCTATCCTTAATTCTTTGGTAACCTTAATCCTGAATTTCAAACAAACTTAGAATATAGCCTAAATACAAACTAGAGTCCTTCTTTATTCTCAAGCTAGCAATCTTCTTCCTTGGTCTGGCTTTCTTTGTGCTAGCAATACTGAACTATTTAACATTCTTTCTCTCATTCAAGGTTTTTGCTCTACTTGTCTCTTTTGGCTACAATTTTTAACTCTTCCCTCTTTCCCTCTTAGCTTAATTTCAAAGATACTGCAAAGTCCACAAGAAAATCTCTAGTTTTGTTTAGTTTCCTGTTTTGCTCTATTAGTCTATATTGCAATTATACAAATCTATTCCTTAAAGCTCATCATGCCGCCTTCCACGTGTTCAGTCAGTCCTGATAACTGTGAGGAACTATTATAGTTTCTTCTTCATCTTTCAGTTATATAACTCTGTTAAGAATTTACCTGATGATGTCAGTCTTCACTGACAATCCAGCAACATGATTTCATATTCAGATTCCAAGCCATACACTTGAATACTGAATTCTTAATTATCCTGGTTTCTCTCTGCTTTTGTATCATGGGCATTAGTTTTAACTGCAAGCTCTGAAATCTTGTCTTTGAGTTCTGGTTCTCTTAATACTAAGGACAGTCTTGAGGATAAAAGCTAATAAACACTTTCAAATTAACTTCAAAAAAAAAAAGACATACAATCCTAAACAAAATTATAAATATTTTAGACCTATCTGTAGGTCATTGAAGACACAATTTATATTCCATTGTCATCTACCTTCTTTAAAATTTGTATGTAGAATATTGACTAGCCAATTTCTGGATACCCTGTTCTGTGTGTATGTTTATGTGTGTAAAAATTAGAATCTCTTTTCCCTAGGCTCATAAAATTCCAACTCTCCAAATTTAGAATTTCAGAATTAAAAAACATGACAGAATGCTACAATTTTGTTTCATTATTATTGCATTAATGTGTTCAGTCTGTAGGTCACTGAAGAAACAATTTGTGTTCCGTTGTCAACTACCTTCTTTAAATTCCATATGTGGTTATTAATCAATTAAACAAAACACAATTTGGCTTAATACATAAGAAAACTATTTTATACATATTATTTACATATGTTATAGAAATTAACATTTTCTGATAATTTTGAAATTCTGTCTAAAAACATAGCAAAGAAAAGCAATTGTTTAAAACACTGAAGTCTATATTATCTATAAGTGACATGGCTCTGCATGAAACCATTTTTAGAGAAAATGAGCAAGATCTATTTAATAGGTTACCTGTAATCATTCCGATCATCAGCTTTTATTCCAGGCCAATCTCTCTTCAGATACTGACTAGCCAACTTCTGGATACCCTGTTAAAATACATATATATACATATTTTATAAAATAAGTACTTTGCCATAAAAGAAGCTCTTTTCCTAAAATACATTACCTGGCAAATCTCATCTTTTCAAACGTAAATTTAATTCAGAAGGACCAATGATAAATGGTAGAACATTGAAACCTGGCTCAATATTGTCATAGTCCTCTCTTATCTCCATTTTTAGGAAAGGGTGAGTATAAGGCTGAAAAACCTGAAACTTAGTTTCTATACTTTTCACTTCACCAAACTACCTGACCGCCATAAAAACAAACTACTTCTGGAATATCACAGGGAACACATCTGTCCACCTCCCCAGAGCTCTGATTACACAGCTTAACATCTCAATTTCCCACCATTCTTCTGCTGTGGGTGTACCACATTTCTAAATCCAAACTCTCATATATCATGAAAGGTAACGATGCTTTCAGTTTGGAGCAGATACACGTTTACATGTAAAATTAATGAACATACCTTGGTGCTAGCTATTCCATATTAGTCATTTTAATTCAAGACAGATTTTAAGGATTTTTTTTCTTTTTAAATAATACCATGGCACAAATCACTTCAAATAAAGAAATCAGTTTTACAAAGAAATTCTACAAAGAAATATACACTTGTTATCCATATAAAATGAATGTGCAAAAAAACAATATTTATCTATAATAAGTATAGTAGAGATCAGGATTTGGACAGAAAAGACTATTGTATTGGCAAGTGAGGTTAAACTATTCACTCTGAACACAGAATGTACTTTTAGATGGAAACATATGTGGTCCCCTAATACCCTAACAGGGTCCAATGTACTGGATTAGAAATCATATACTTTAGGACCCTCATCTCTACATGCAACTTCAAACTGAATAAATAAAATGCTGAAATGAAGAACAGTCACATTAACAGACTGCCTACTTTAAGCAGAGACTGCCCAAGTAAAATCAATGCTGCATTCTACACATGGCACCCTTCTACTAAGGTCTACTGCCAAATCAATCTGGCATTAAATCCATTGTTGAATCAAAACCACTTTTTATTTTTTTAAATTTTTTTCAGTGTTCCAAGATTCATTGTTTATGCCCCACACCCAGTGCTCCATGCAGTATGTGCCCTCCTTAATACCCACCACCAGGCTCACCCATCTCCCCCACCGCCCTCCCCTCCAAAACCCTCAGTTTGTTTCTCAGAATCCACAGCCTTTCATGGTGCGTCTCCTCCTCCAATTTCCCCCAATTCACTTTTCCTTTCCTTCTCCTAATGTCCTCCATGTTATTCCTTAAGCTCCACAAGTAAGTGAAACCATATGATAACTGACTTTCTCTGCTTGACTTATTTCACTCAGCATAATCTCCTCCAGACCCATCCATGTTGATACAAAAGTTGGGTATTCATCCTTAATGATGGAGAATTAAAACCATTGTTGAATGCTTCTATTTATCATTATTTCAATGAACCCAAAGGGTAGCAGGAACTATAGAGAAGCTCCTTTGGATCTCCAGTTCCTCCCGAACTTCACAATAGTTTGGTTTCACTATTGCAAGGCACTGTGTATTCTGAGGACTCACACGCAACTGCATATGCACAATAGTTCCATTTACACACCTTGTACTTTGGGAAGCCCTATCACTAAGATTTTCCTGAAAATGTACAGCACTTTATCATCTTTGTACATTCTTCATACTGCTGTTTGCGTGAAATATCTTTCCATCATGCCCATTCCTACATGCTGAACTCTCACCACCCTGTCTTTAAGCTGATTTTTAAATTTCATAACACAAAATATTCAAAATCATATATAGGAAAATGTGAAAAAAATTATTTCCTAAAAAAATTCATCAAAATAGAAAAGTTTATTCTTCTTTCTGCATTTATTAGTGGGAATCGTTTTTTAAAGAGCTACCTTGGGGCATCTGGGTGGCTCAGTGGGTTAAATCCTCTGCCTTCGGCTCAGGTCATGATCTCGGGGCCTGGGATCAAGCCCCACATCAGGCTCTCTGCTCGGCAGAGGGCCTGCTTCCTCCTCTGCCTGCCTGCCCCTCTGCCTTCTGCCTACTTGTGATCTCTGTCTGTCAAATAAATAAATAAAATCTTTAAAATAAATAAATAAATAAAGAGCTACCTTTCCTGAATTATTTGGTTATCCTGAGGTACAGTTCTTAAAGGCAAGATAAATATTTGGTTGTCCAGTTTTGTCCAAAGGTGAACAATGGACTTTTAATGTAACATTATGAACTCATATCTTTTAAATAATGGGTGTGTTTCAATTTATTGCAGTCACTATTCTTTCGATTCTGTGGTAAGGCGTCCCTCCCAGCTGGCTACCACATCATGACCCCAACAGACCTTGATAGTTTCTCTGTTTTCTTCTACAGTTTCTATTCCAAATATGCAATAAGCCAGTTTTCTAATGAATTGTGATTCCTTTCAGAGAGAAACAAGATTTAGTGATCACAACTAGGCACTACCTTATCCTTCTGGTCCTTATGTCTTTTTGAAAGAGGCTTTTTCTAATCATTGCATACAAAGTAGCTCACCCTCCACCCAGTTACTCTTTCATACTACCCCAACTTATTCATAATCCTTATTATGTTGTTACTGTCTGGTTTAAATATATTTCATGTGTTTACTGATTATAAACTCCATCAAGTAGGCATCTTATCCTTTTTTTTTTTCCAGAGTATAGCAAAGAAGCTACCATTTTGTTGATCCTAATAATGTTCACTGACTGCACAAATAAATGCCACATACCTTATTCTATTTCAAATGTATAATACCCAAACTCCTTTTGTGTTTTTGCCATTCTGAGTTAGAAATCTCTAAATCAAAATTTCTCTGGTTCCTCACGCCTCAGGAGAGGAAAAAAAAAAAGTACTAGATGTCTAAGATTATAACCAGGTAGTTTTAATATAATAAATAAGTTCCTTTGTAAAATTACAGTGAAATTTGAGCATTTCCACTATCAGAAGAAAACATATGTGTGGATACTCCAAAGCGATGAAAACCAAAAGTACCAGAAATTTATTCCATACCTAGAAGGCACTGCATATTAATTTTTGTGCAGGTTCAAATAAATGAAAGGAACTCATAATACATGGACAGGAATAAGAAGTATGTAACATAAAATGGGAGGCAACACATGGTCACTACCAAATAAGTGGCAATATGTGATGTAATTCCCAGGTGAGGAAAAGATCACCTGATATTTTCTTAACAAATTACATCTAAATGATACGATAGCTGACTTATTCAGTTTAATGACTGCTAAAGTGGTTGCAGAACATTTCATACAGATCATGGGGTATATAATATGAACCTCAGATTATGAATAGGACTAAGAAGGCAGAATGACGCCACTCAACATTTATATAAAACAAATGAACTTGACAAGCATTTCAACACACTTATTTCTCTTAACTCTGTTAGGCCTTGTTATAACCACAGAGAAATTGGACATTTAAGAGGCTACATAATTTACTTAAGATCATATAACTAGTTAGGTTTGAAATAGAATCCCTATCATTCTAAATCTTTGCTTAAAAAACATCATTTTAGAGTGGATTTTATCTAATTCTTTTAAAAATTTCTGAAATTACTTTACCCTTTTTTGTGCATTGTAAGTTACAACAGCAATTTCTAGAGCCCTGAACCACAAAGTTGAACTGTATTAAACTGAATGAGCCCTTCAGAGATGAGATGAGGGATTCATGAAATAGATAAACAGTGAGATCTTTAGATGAAAGACGTTATTCAAGTTAATTCACAGAGGCAGGAATCATGACTTCTGTGTGCTCCATGCAGCTGTTCAAGATCTATTCTGTATGGATGCTCAAGAAATACTCCAAGGCCATTATAGGAAAGGTCTTAAGTAACATTTCATGTTTCTGAAAGCATTCTATACTTAAATTAACTGGTTTCCCTTTTATGTTATATTTAAAGCTATTAAAGCTATGCCTTATGAATAGAAAGTCTGTATATACAGAAAATAAAATCTATCCTAATTAAGTGGCTAAGGAAAATCTACAGCTAGAAATTTTCTGGAAAGTTTTTTTTTTTTCTTTTAATTACCTCTCCCCCACCCTATGCCACAACATTACTCCCTAACACTGGTGCACTAGACATATAATCCTTACTTATATTCATCTGAGCATCACTGACGGATCACGTAGATTTGATTTCCAATATAGTTTACTCTGCAGCAGTGGTTTCCATAAAAATGTACTATCAAGATACTCTTTGGAACATCCAATAACATCCCATTCCAACTTTTTAAAAAGCTATCAGTGTCTGATCTAAGACTTGCTTTGTTTTACCTCTCAATAACACTTGCTATATTGCTCTAACAAGTGAAGCAACACAAAGAAAGCCACTGTTCAGTAGACACTGGGAAATAAACTGATGGCTTAACCTTTTGCCCATTTACCACAGCAAGCTGAGCAAGAGTATGCTCCACGGCTCATACAGATTATTCCGTACCTGTCCCATCCTCTTAACATACAGAGAAAATAATATTTAAATTTTACTAAGGGTTTGCCATTAAGTGGCTCTTCAAAGTTACAGGACACCATGTTATTTATTTTTTAAAAGGTTTTTATTTATTCATTTGGGAGAGAGAGTGCATGAATGGGAGGAGGGGTAGAGGGGGAGGGATAAGCAGACTCCACACTGCCCACACCCCTTAATCCCCTGCCAAAACAGGCTGTCCTGCATGGGGCTGGATCTCAGGACCCCGAAGTCAGACATTTAATAACCAACTGAGCCACCCAGGTGCCCCACACACCATGTTATTTATATACTATAAACCTTTTTGTTGTGAAATTCCCAAGATTATGGAAATGACTTTTAAAAATTAACAAGTCCATTGCACAAGCTGGACAGTTCTCAAACTGATATAAATTATATAATCATTGTCTTTATTATTCTTAAATTACTTTAATAGTAATGGAGAACTTCACTTTTACCCTTAAGGAAAGTTTTGAAATATTTTTCATTGTTTTCCACGGTACATAACTGCAGTTAGCATTAAATTAATCAGTATATTATTTTAAAGTACGTAATAAACATTAATATAACATCATGTAATATATTAAACATTAAATACATATTTCTAGCTTTTTCCTTTTATCACAAATAAAGATTAATTTTGTTTAAATTAATTACATAAGAGAAAACAAGATCTGGGGCGCCTGGGTGGCTCAGTGGGTTAAGCCTCTGCCTTCGGCTCAGGTCATGATCTCAGGGTCCTGGGATCGAGCCCGGCATTGGGCTCTCTGCTCCGCAGGGAACCTGCTTCCTTTTCTCTCTCTGCCTGCCTCTCTGTCTACTTGTGATCTCTCTCTGTGTCAAATAAATAAATAAAATCTTAAAAAAAAAAAAGAAAAAACAAGATCTTTTTTTAAAGATTATATTTATTTATCTGAGACAGAGAGAGAGCACGAGCAGAGGAGAAGGGCAGAGTGAGAGGGAGAAGCAGAATACCCACTGAACAGGAAGCCCAATGCAGGGCTCGATCCTAGGACCCTGGGATCATGACCTGAGCTGAAGGCAGACGCTTAACCAACTGAGCCACCCAGGTGCCCCAAGAAAAAACAAGATCTAATGATTTTAAATGACTTATTCTATCTCATTTAAGAACCAAACAATTAAAAAAAAAGCCCATGAAATTTAATATTCATTCATGATTGAAAACTCTCTAGAAACTAGAAGCAGAAGGACCATTCTTTAACCTAAATAGGTGTACATGAAAAACCTACAGCTAACATACTTCTAATGGAGAGTGAATGTTTTCCTCCTAGGATTGGGAAGAAGGAAAGAATGTTCTCTCTCACCAGTCCTTTTCAAAGAAGGTTCCACCTAGTACAGTAAAGAAAAAAAGAAAAGGGATACAGATAGGAAAGAAATAAAATCATTTTTATTCACAGATGATGTGACTATGTGTATAGAAAACTATAAAGAATCTATCAAAACAAACACAAAAAGCCCCTTCTGGAAGTAATAATTGAGTTTATCAAGGCTGTAAGTGACAAGGACAACATAGAGAACGGGACTGTTTTCCTACATACCTGTAACAAACATTTAAAGTTTGAAATTAAAAAAAAAAATTGTATAGTAACATTGAGTAAAACATGATGTGCTTAGGTATAAATCTAACAAAATGTGTGCAGGAACTGTATATGGAAAATTCCAAAATACTGATGAAAGAAATCAAAGAAAATCTAAATTAATGTACAGATATCTGATGTTAATGGGTTGGAAGACTTCATATTGTTAAGATGTCAATTGTTCCCAATATGATCTATACAAATGAAATCCAAATGAAAATTCCAGAGAGCTTTTTCGTAGATATAAACAGCCTGACTTTAAAATATATATGGAAACGTAAAGGTACTAGAGTCACCAAAACTGAGAAATAAGTTCTGAGAAGTAAAGTAAAGTAAATTCTGAGAAGTAAGAACAAAGTCAGAAGACCCCTATCACCTACATTCAAAGCTACTCAAGTATAATGTTACAGTAATCAGGACAGCGTGGTACTGGCCAAAGAATAGACACATAGATTAATGGAACAGAAAAGAACCCAGAAATAGACCTACACAAATAAATAGATTTTTCCCAAAGGTACAAAGAAAATTAGATGGAGAAAGAACCATATCAACAAATGGTGCTGAATAACTAGATGACCATGTGCAAAAACCTGAACATTAGCACATACCTCACAACTTACAAAAAATTAACTCAAATGGTTCACAGACCTAAATATAAAGTACAAAACTATAAAACATGTAGAACACAAAGAAAATCTCTTTGATCTTTGGCAAAGAGTTTTAACATATAACACCTAAAGCAAGACATATTAAAGAAAAAAAATGATGAACTGGATTTCATCTGAAGTCTTTAAATGACACTGTTAAGAGAATAATAAATGAGCTGCAGACTAAAAAAAAAAAAAATCTGCAAATCATATATCTGGTAAATGACTTGTATCCAGAAGATGTAAAGAGCATTTAAAACTCAACAATAAGAAAAAGAAACCAAGTGAATTTTTAAAATGAACAAAAGATCTGAACAGACACTTCATCAGTAAGATATAAGAATGGTAAAGAAGTGTATGAAAAATGCTAAGTATCTCTTGTCATTATGGAAATGCAGATTAAAACTACAAGATACACTACATACCTATTAGAATAGCTAAAATTTTTAAAACTACAGTATCAAATGTTAATAAGGATGCAGAATAACAGGATACTCCTTCACTGTTGATAAGAATGCACAATGGTACATCCTCTTTGAAAGACAGTTTGGAAATTTCTTAAAAGGTTAAACACAGACTTCCCATCTGACTCCTAGATATTTAGCCAACCAATAAGAAAATGCATGTTCACATGAAACCCTGCACAGAAATGTTTCTAGCAGCTTTATTCATGAAAGTGGAAGCAACAAAGATATCCTTCAATAGATGAATGGTTAAACAAACTACGGTACATCTTACTATGCAATACCATTCAGTAATAAAGACTATTCATTCATACAATTACACAAACTATTAATTTAGATAAATCTTAAATGCATATTTTACTAGTGTGTAACTCTTTGATTTGGCTTTTAAAAGAAGCTTCTTTCAAAAAAAAAAAAAGCTTAAGGATAAAAAAAAGCTTCTTTTAAAAGCCAAATCAAGGAGTTACACATTGGCAAAATTTAAAAAATTTTTTTAATTTTTAAAAAATTTAATACACACACACACACACACATATATATATATATATACATACACACATATAGGTTAGTCTCTGGTCCTGCCTCCTGAAACCGAGCTCATAAAACTAGGAATTTCTGGAGTGATAGCAGTGTCTTTTGTTACAGTCAGGTGACTCTAGGTGGCCTCCTGGATGGGGGCTGGTTACCAGAAAAACCAAGCCATGTTCTTGGAATTTTCTGGCTCAGTTCCCATTCCCCAGAGAGGAGAAAGGGGCTGGAAATGGAGTAAATAATCAATAATGCCTATGCGATAAAGCCTCCATAAAAATTCCAACAGTACAGGGTTTGGAGAGCTTCTGGTATGAAGGTATTAGGAAACTGATGTACCCAGAGAGGGCAAAGAAGCCCCACACTCCTTCCCATATACTTCATCCTATGCATGTCTTCCAGCTTGCAGTTTCTGAGTTATATTCCCACTTAGAAGACTATTGCAAGATAGGATTCTGGGAAGATGGTGGAATACAGCAGAAATCTGTCTTCCAACCCAGACAACAGACTCAATGGCAGAATCTGTCTCATAAAACTATTCTGGAACTCTGAAGTCTTTTCTTTTTTTAAATTAAATTTAATTTCATTTGCATTCTATTAATTAACATACAGTGTATTATTAGTTTCAGAGGTAGGGTTCAGTAATTCATCAGTTGTGTATAACACCCAGTGCTCGTTACATCATGTGTCCTCCTTAATTCCCCTCACCCAGCTACCCCATCCCCCACCTCCTTCCCTCCAGCAGCCCTCAGTTTGTTTCCTATGGTTAGAGTCTCTTTTGGTTTGTCTCCCTTTCTGATTTCATCTTGTGTTATTTTTCCCTCCCTTTCTCTACACTCCTGTTTTGTTTCTTAAATTCCACAAGTGAAATCATATTAACTGGCTTTCTCTGATTAAATTATTTTGCTTAGCACAATACCCTCTAGTTCCATCCATGCTGTTGCAAATGGCAAGATTACTTTCTTTTTGATGGCTGCATAATATCCCATTTTATATATAAACCACATCTTCTTTATCCATTCATCTGTCGATGGGACATCTGGCCTCTTTCCATAGTCTGGCTATTGTGGACATTGCTGCTATAAACACTGGGGTGCAGGTGCCCCTTCAGACTACTACATTTGTATCTTTGGGGTAAATACCCAGTAGTGCGATTGCTGGGTCATAGGGTAGCTCTATTCTCTATTTTGAGGAACCCCCATACTGTTTTTCAGAGTGGCTGCACTGGTTTGCATTCCCACCACCAGTGCAGGAGGGCTCCCCTTTCTCCACACTCTCACCAACATCTGTCTTTTCCTGACTTGTTAATTTTAGCTATTCTGATGGGTGTGAGGTGGTATCTCACGGAGATGGTATCTCACTGTAGTTTTGATTTGTATCTCCCTGATGCTGAGTGACATTGAGCATTTTTTCATGTGTCTATTGGCCATTTGTATGTCTGGAACTAAGAAGTCTTTTCAAGGGTTACAACTTCCAGGGGATAGCTTGAACATTAAACGAAATAAATTTCAACCAATTTCTGCACTTAGTTCAGTAGTAATTACCTCTTACCTCCCAGCCCAGTGGGCAGGCAGCCATATACTTATTCCTGAAATAGGCTGCAGGAGATAGATGGACAAAAAGGGCCCTGTCCTCCAAATGTCAGGGATCTGTACTCTGATTACTGATTGTTGCTTCTGATCATGGAGGTGGAGACCCAGAGGCACTGACACAGAGGTGGGCAGCCATTGTTGCATACCTATCCCCTACTGAAGAAAAGTCAGAGCCTAAGAAACTTTTAGGACACCATTCAAGTGGACCAACATAAATACTGTGGGAGTCTTAGATGAAGAAAAGAGAGAAAAAGGGACAGAGAGATTATATGAAGAAATAATGGCCAAAAGCTTCCCAGATTTGACAAAAGACATGAATACAAACAGTCAAGAAACTCAAACTCCAAATAGGATGAAACAAATTCCAAATAGGACGAACTCAGAGACCCACACTCAGACACATTGTAATCAAACTGCCAACAGCTAAAAGCAAAGAGAGAATCTCAAAAGCAGCAAGAAGCAAATCACTACATACAAAAGAATCTTCAATAAGATTTTCAACAGCTTTCTCAAGGGAAATTTGGAAGGGCAGAAGATAGGAGATTCATATTTTCAAAGTGTTAAACGGGGAAAAAACCTGTCAACCAAGACAATTATATCCAGTAAAGCTGTCTTTAAAAGTGAGGAAGAAATCAAGACATTACCAGGTAAACAAAAGCTGAGGTAGATGTGAACATTAGACCTACTCTGCAAGTAATGTTCGAAGAATCCTGCAGGGTGAGAGAAATAGGACACTAGACAATAGCTTGAAGCTATAAGAAGAAATAAAGATCTCACTAAACGTAAGTTTATGGGCAATTATAAAAGCTAGTATTAGCGTAACAGTGTTTTATAAATCTTTTTGTTTTCTATAGACTTTCTAGAGACTAATATCTTTTAAAAAATTACTAGTCTTGGAAAAAAATAAAAAATAAAAATAAAGAATTACTAGTCTTGGGAAACATAGGTGGCTGAGACACTTAAGTTTCTGCCTTCAGCTCAGGTCATGATTCCGGGGTCCTTGGATCAAGCTGTGTGTTGGGTTCCCTGCTCAGTGGGGAGCCTGCTTTTCTCTCTCCCTCCGCTTGTGCTCTCTCTTGCTCTCTCTCACAGGATCTCTCAAATTTAAAAAATCTTTAAAAAATAAAAATCTAGGGACGCCTGGGTGGCTCAGTTGGTTAAGCAGCTGCCTTCGGCTCAGGTCATGATCCCAGTGTCCTGGGATCGAGTCCCACATCGGGCTCCTTGCTCATCAGGGAGCCTGCTTCTCCCTCTGCCTCTGCCTGCCATTCTGTCTGCCTGTGCTTGCTCTCTCTCCCTCTCTCTCTCTGACAAATAAATAAATAAAATCTTTAAAAAAAATAAATAAAAATAAATAAAAAATAAAAAATAAAAATCTTAAAAAACAAAAAACGGTTAGTCTTTAAAAGCTTAGTATTACTATAATTTTGATTTTACGTAATTTAAGAGACTAACATTCAAAAATTTTTTGGTTTATGTTTTTAGACACAATGCAAAAAGATAATTTTATGATACCGATAAATGAAAAAAGTGGGGACAGAGCTGTAAAGGAGCAATGTTTTTGTATGTTTCTGAAGTTAAGCTGGCATAAATTCAAATTAGAGTGTTATAACTTTAGAATGTTCAATGTAACCACAAAAGTAAGTACCTACTTATCAGTAATTACTTTAAATGTAGGCAGATTAAACTCTTCAATCAGAAGACAGAGATGTGGGGTGAGGGAGGGTGCCTGGGTGGCTCAGTTGGTTAAGTGTCCAACTCTTGATTTCAGCTCAGGTCATATCTCAGGGTCATGAGATCAAGCCCTGAATAAGGCTCCACACTGGGCATGGAGCCTGCTTGAGATTTTCTCTCTCCCTCTGCTCTCCCCTGTGCTTGAAGAAGCACTCTATCTCTCTCTCAAAAAAAAAAAAAAAAAAAAAAGATCCTCCAATGTCCTTCTTTCACTCAATTTAGACTAAAAGCATCATTACTATCACAGCACTTAAAATAGAATCATAAAAACACACTTAAAAAGATGTTTCCTTGGAAAGCTACAGTTCTAATAACAATGGGATTTATCACCTTAAGTTAATTTATTGTGTTTAAACAAAACTCATAATGTTGCCTTTAGTATCTATAAGAGATATAAAAGTCATATACCTGAAGTATACTTAGTTCTCCACTGAATGTTGCTGTCATGACAATTTCATAAGAGAAAGTATATGCATAAATCCTGTTCAACTTAAACAGAGTGGACATATTAAATGTCGAGTTCATATAATGCTATTGCCAATAAAAGCAGATAACTTGAAAGTATGCGTAATAAAAGGTATCTTCCCTTTAAGAGGCACAAGCCCAAATCTACCCAATGTTAAATATTAAATGCCAGTTATTTAATCATTTTCATGTTCACTTCAACCATTTTCTTCCCTCCAGTCTTGTTTTTTCTATAGAGTTCCTCTATTTATTTCCAAAGCAATTTATATACAAACTTTAATCAAGAGAAAATCCTATGGACTAAAAGGCACTAACTTAGCTTACCTCTAATATTTCAATAGTTTTTATTTCACTTACCATTTTTTAAAAGATTTTATTTATTTGACAGATCACAAATAGGCAGAGAGGCAGGCAGAGGCAGAGGGGGAAGAAGGCTCCCTGCTGAGCAGAGAGCCCCATGTGGAGCTTGATCCCAGGACCCTGAGACCATGACCTGAGCCAAAGGCAGAGGCTTAACCCACTGAGCCACCCAGGCACCCCTCACTTACCATTTTCAGTAGACTGCTTAACTAAGAAATGATGGCTATACTTTTATGAATGTTTTTTCTTTCCCTCACATTTTGTAAATTTTTCTTTCCAAATTTCTGGAAGCTATTAGTAAAAAAGTAATATTTTTCACTGTATATTACAGTCATCTTCCAATAAAGATGAATATATGTTGGCAAAAAACAAATCTGAAGGAGTTTATTTTGCAATATTTAAAACATTATCAATTGGAAAAACATAAATTATAGCTTATAGATTTTTAGAGCAAAACATACGTAATTTTGGTTTACTGACATCATCAGAGTCACTAAACATTGTTAAGATATAAGTTTTTCAATTTTTATGAAAGCTTATTTTAAGGCTTGGATTAGCAGATACCTATTTGTATGCCTATCTGACATGAAGGTTTTTACTGGGCTGGGGAACAAATTGGTTGCTATTGTTTTTAAACAATAAGAAAAGTGTTCTATTAGTCAACACAATTGAACAGCCTACTTTGATCTCAAAGACAGCTGTAAAAGCAGTTCCTCCTTCAGACCAGAAACTGGAACATATCAAACAGGCAAGCAAATAATAACTTCATGTACTTGACCCTTAGTGATCTCAAATTAGAGGGGAAAATCTAGAAGAAATGGCCCAAATGTGACTGAACATAAATGCTAGTAAAAGCTATTCTTCATTTGCCTTGTGAGATGGAGAACACATAACTATCAGGACTAATATTTGAGTGCTTACTGTGTGCCAGATGCTTCACATTTATTAATTAACATTTAAAACCACTGCCTTATGCAGTAGACACAACAGAAATCTTAAAAGCCTAAGTAATTTTTATAAAATCACCCAACTAGTTAAGCCTGGGATCAAATGCAGGTCTTATTTCAAAACTTAAAACACTTTCTGACTATTCAGTCCATTCTGTTATAAACATACACTATACATTTTGGATAAGGGTTGTCTAAAAGTTCTTTAAAAACAGGGCTATAAAAACTAACACAGGTCAGTCTTTGCTCAGTAAATAACTGCTGAACTGAATCATTTCCCATTTTGGTGAACAATTATATATATACATTTTTAAATTAACAGAGTTTATTTTTTAGAGCACTTTTAGGTTACTGAGAAACTGAGCAGAAAGTAAGAGGTTCCCATATACTCCAACTGCATAGATGTCCCAAATATTAACATCTTGCATTAGTGAGATATATTTATTACAAGTGATAAAAAAACACTGACACATTAAAATTCATAGTTTACATTAGGATTCACTATTTGTGTTGCATAGTTTTATAGGTTTTGCCAAATCCACAATGTCACATACCCACCACTGCATTCTCATAATAAACACTGAATCACCCTTGTGCTCTACCTGTTCATCCCCCCTTGATTCCCCTCCTTCCCAACCCCTGGCAAACAGTAATCATTCTGCTGTCTTTATAGTTTTACATTTTCAAGAATGTCATATATTTGGAATCATATAGTACTGCAGCCCCTTTATGGTTGGCTTTGTTTACCTGACAATATTCATTTAAGGTTCCAACTCTTTTAGTGGCTTAATGGTTCAGTTTCTTTTACCACTGAATAATATTCCATTTTCTGGATACACCACTGTTCATTAATCCACTCACCTATTGAAGAACATCTTGATTGCTTCTAGGTTTGACCAATTATGAACAAAGCTGCTACAGACATTCATGTACAGGTTTTTGTGTGATCTTAAGTTTTGAACACATTTGGTCAAATACCAAGGTGTCCAATTGCTTCACTGTATTATAGACTATATTTAACTTCCAAAAGTGGCTGCACCATTTTGCATTTCTATGAGCATGAATTTTCAAAGTTCCTGTTGCTACACATCCTAGCCAACCTTGGGTGTTTTCAGTGTTTAGATTTTAGTCATTCAAAAAGTGTGTCCAGTGGTATCTCACTGGCAATTCCCTAATGACAAATGATGCTTAGCAACTTTCATACGCTTATTTGCTATCTGCCTATCTTGTGGAGGTGTCTGTGTAGGTCTTTTGCCTACCTTTTAATTGGATCATTTGTTTACTTATTATTGAGTTTTCAGATTTCTTTGTATAATCTGGATTCAAATCAGATACATGTTTTGCAAATATTGTCTCCCAGGCCCTGGTTTATCATTTCATTTTCTTAACAGAGCCTTTCATAGAGAAGTTCTTAATTTAACATCTATTATTTTTAACATCAAGTTCTCATTAACTAAGGTTAAGGTCTTTAGGCTTTAGGAATCAGATCAGTGAAAAAAATCTAAACTTTGAAGGTTAATTCTAATAATGGATTAACTATGAAATTATGCCAGGTGTGTTTAATACTGATGGTGAAAATTACATAACATCTAAATTTTGCGAATAAACATAGACCTCTGACTAAACTCTTCAAAAATGAGAAATTTTTATGCAAATCATTGTTTTGTAATTTAGCTGTTTTGAAAGTTTCAGTCACTACAGTGTTTCCTTAAAATATGGATAATGTATGACATCCTATTCTACATATAATTTCTTATTCTTAATGCAAAGAAAAAATTTTTTGCAAATTCAATTCAATAAACCTTTGTCCAAAGTAACGTGTTGTCTTGTTTTAGAATGTCCTTTATCAAGAAAAGGGTATATTATAGTTATATATGAAGTGCTATGGGATAACAGCAAAAAGTGCTGAACAGATCTGAGAGAGCAGACAAGGACAACTAGGATAAGTTTCACAGTAAAAATGATCATTTCAGCTGGGCTTTGAAGGAATAAGTATAAAGGATTTCCCAGTGACCAAAGAGAGAGGAAAGGATATGCATGAACAAATATGTCAAGCATAAAAGAAGGAAGGAACTGGGAGTCAGATAATGCTAGGTTCAAATCCTGGTCCCATTACTTTCTAGTAGTCAATGCTTAACAAGTTATATCTCTTCTCTAACAGTTATTTTCCTTATTTTTTTTTTAAGATTTCATTTCTTTATTTGATAGAGTGAGAGAGAGATCACAAATAGGCAGAGAGGCAGGCAGAGAAAGAGGGGGGAAGCAGGCTACCTACCGAGCAGAAAGCCCAATGCGGGGCTCAATCCCAGAACCCTGAGATCATGACCTGAGCTGAAGGCTGAGGCTTAACCCACTTAACCCAGTCACCCCTATTTTCCTTATCTTTAAAATAGAAGTAAATTCATACCTTGTAGGACATGTAAAATTTAGGTAAAGTTACGTTTTTTAAAAGATTTTATTTATTTATTTGACACAGAGATGGAAAGCACAAGCAGGGGGAGTGGCATACAGAGGGAGAGAGAGAAGTAAGCAGAGGGAAAGAGAGAAGCAAGCAGAGGGAGAAGAGAGAAGCAGGCTCGCGGCAAAGTAGGAAGCTGGATGCGGAACTCGATCCCAGGACTGTGTGTGCCACCCAAGCACCAAAAGTAACTGGTATAGTTACTTTTAATAAGCATTCAATAAATATTAAATTACCCATTGACATTTAAAGGAGAGAGCCATAATTTGATCTTTATTTCAGAAGGATCACCATGGTGCTAATGTGGAAGATTCATTATAAAGGGAAAGAGATGAGAGTGATCTAATTAGGAAGTTATTCTATTTGGTCTCAGCAGTAGAAAGAGAAAAGAACTAACTAGTAATAGGTGCTCCAAAACAGAAGTGACAACCTGGAACTAATCAGATATGGGAAGGGGGAAGAAACTGTAATCAAGATTGACTAAGTACATTTACGAATTTCTTGCTTAATGTTGATCATACATTAAAAATCTAAAAGCTACTTGGCTACTATCAAAATAACAAAACAAAGCAGAAAATAAGTGTTTGCAAGGATGTAGAGAAATTAGATTTTCCTGTGCACTGTTAGTGAGAATGTAAAATGGTATAGCCACTACGGAAAACAGAGATTCCTTAAGAAATTAAACATAGAGGGGTGCCTGGGCGGCTCAGTCTGTCAAGCGTCCAACCCTCAATGTCAGCTCAGGTCATGATCTCAGGGTTGTGAGATCAAGCCCCGCATCAGGCTCTCCACTCAGCAGGAGTCTGTTGGAGATTCTCTCTCTCCCTCTGCCCCTCACCACACACACTCATTTGCACTCTCTCTCTCTTAAAATAAATCAATCTTTTTTAAAAAAAGAAATTAAACCCAGAATTACCATACGATCCAGCAATTCTAATTCTGTGTATATACTCAAAAGAATTGAAGGCAGGGCTCAAATAGATATTTAGATACCTATATTCGTAGCAGCATTATTTACAATAGCCAAAGGGTGCAAGCAATGCAAATGTCAATCAAACGATAAACAAATTGCGGCACACAGATACAATGGAATATTCTTCAGCCTTAAAAAGGAAGGAAATTCTGCCACAAGCTACTACTTGAATAAACCTTGAGGACACTGTGATAAGTGAAATAACCCAGTCACCAAAAGACATATCTTGTGAGATTCCACTAGCATGAGACCAAATTCATACTGAAAGAAAGTGTAATGATGGGTTCCAGGGGCTGGTAAGAAGGGGGAATGGGTACTTGTTTCATGGTGCTTATTCACAAGATAAAAAAGTTCTGGAGACTGATTGTGCAACAATGTGAATATACTTAACACTACTACACTGTACATTTAAAAACAGTTGAGATGGTAAGTTTTCTGTTACATGTATTTTAACACAATTAAAAGTAATTGTAAAAAATTTTTTTAATCTAGTAATACTGCACACAAACTAAGGAAAGAGTCTGAGATTTTCTTCCTATAAAGAATCAGTTTAGTTTTTCACCCAATTTCATGTATGGCACTCACTAAAATCTCTCACAACGTAGTTGCCTCCTCCAATTAAGGATAGCAACACATAATTTAACACACACACACCACACACACACACATTAAGCTGTCATTTTGGTAGCTTGGTTTTAGGATTTATAATGTCATGGGTGTGTGTGTGATCACAATGAATATCTTGGCAAAAGACAAGATAATTGTTGGACAATTTGCACTTTTGCAAAGTACTGCAACAGATTCTAAGGGTAGGTATAAGAAAAGGTCCTGTCCTGTCCTCTAAGAGCTGATTCAATAGAGATTACTGTCAATGAAACAAGTAACACTTGTAAATACAACTTACTAAACTCAATTTAGCATACATAAATATATCCAAACAAGTGAATGTATGGTTTTTACACCAAACAGGAAAAGCAAAAGGAAGGGTTATACATGTCTCCAGAGCCCTAAACATAAAGTAACATTTAAGAATGTCACAGTTTCCTGGCTTTATAAAGTCTCTTACACATCTCTCAATTAGAAGTAACATGAAGCAGGACAACTGGAAGATGTTATTAAGTGTTAAGGTACTAGTGTTCTACTTTGTCCTAGTAGGGGGGAAAAACATTTCTGAAAAATAATCATGGCCTAATCTTATTTATGTCTCTTTCATAAAGTGCTCCATTGGCTAAGCATCATCCTGATGACCTTAATCTTTTAAAGTCAGTGGTAAATCCTTTAATCTATTTAGAAATCTTACCAGAGATACAAATCAATCCACATAATGAAGAAAGAAAAAAAATAGTATTAACATTCATATGAGGTGTTACTTTTACAAAGTATTTTTATCTCTATGTTATTTGATCTTTACTAAAACTGAATGTAATATGTATTTTATTAGAGCCTGACCAATAACGGATTTCACAAAAAAGTTAAATGACTTAGACACCTAGAAAGCAATACTGCCTACACCCAGAACTCCTACCCATGTCTTCTAAGACTAGCCCTCACTTTATTCTATTTTGTACAATTTTAGGAACTTATGTAGCATAGGTAACCAACACATATCAGGCAAGAGCTGGCACAACAGCATTTTCTGCAAGCATATTCATTATTTAGCAGGCACTGTGTTAGATGCTAGGGAGATAAGAGCAAACATTACAGATAACACCAATGCCCTTGTAGTGCTAATATTCTACCAGGGATGAATTAAATGAGTTAATATTCATCAAGAAGAAACTGGTTAATTAAATTATAGTAATCAATACCCTGCACTGTTATGCAATTATTAAAAATGTTCTGGGGCACCTAGGTGGCTCAGTCATTAAGTCCCTGCCTTCGGCTCAGGTCATGATCCCAGGGTCCTGGGATCGAGCCCTGCAACAGGCTGCCTGTTCAGTGGGAAGCCTGCTTCTCCATCTCCCACTCCCCCTGCTTGTGTTCCCTTTCTCACTGTGTGTGTATCTCTCTGTCAAATAAATAAATAAAATATTTTTTAAAAAGGTTAAAGCCTCTGCCTTCAGCTCAGGACATGATCTCAGAGTCCTGGGATCGAGCCCTGCATCGGGCTCTCTGCTTGGTGGGGAGCCTGCTTCCCCCTCTCTCTCTCTGCCTGCCTCTCTGCCTACTTGTGATCTCTGTCAAATAAATAAAATCTTTTTTTAAAAAAAAGTTCTATATGGATGATCTCAAATACTTAGTGAAAGTTTAATGAAAATGCAAGTGGCAGAGAACTATGAATAATGTCATCCTATTTTTGTTGAAAAAACAATATATGTAAGCACATATGGTCTAGAATACAATATGAAGTTGGAAATGGGATTGACAAGTATCAGCTTTTAGCTTCCATTCCTTGTACCACTGAATTGTTCAGTATTTTTAGAGCAAATGTTCGTTACTTTTATAACTGGAAAAAAATAAAACAAAATAAAGAAGGAAAAACTCAAGAAATCACCCTTTGGTACAGGTGTTTCAAAAGGAAACTGGGAACATAAAGCAGAGAGATCATACATATGAAACTTGAAGTCTAAAAAGAGCTTGTAAAGAGAAGTGGTAGTCAAACAGAAACATAGCACTTTCAAGGAAGTAGAACGTCAGTATGGAAGTATGGAAGTATGGATAGTAATGAGACTTCAAAAGAGAGAATGGCTTTAAGGCAAGGCTGAATAAAGCAGTAAGCAAGGGCCAAGTTACACAGGAAGTTAGAAGTCTGTACTATAGGAAGCCACCATTTTAAGCAGAGGTGACATGATCAGATTTAAAACAAAGATGAAAGACACAGGAGGTAAAGCCTCGAGAGAAGTTTAGGAGGCAGGTTTTAGTGGAAACAATTCTAAAATTATGAAACAAACAATATTGGTGTTAAAGAAATTTATCATGTGTCCATTACACATAGAAATGATGGAAATTTAAGAAATAGTTTTGATATTAGCAAAAAAATTTTTTTAAAAAAGAGTTGTTTTCCTTAACTACATTTACAGATATGTTAAAGCTGAATTTTTTAAAAAAGCTTTTTAAGACAAGTGCTTATAACTATTTCAAAACATGAACCTAGAAACTCTCAAGTAGGTTGTCTAATTCAACTGTGGTAACATGCAAAGATGTAAACGTTACTTCCCACAGAACTTCCCACAGAAGCAATTTCTAGCTGTCAAAAAGTACAACATAAATGATTACTCACCAGAAACTGTTACTAATGTTAAAATCAGTTACCAGAGGCTGAGCTTGTAATAATAAAATAAAGATCAAAGTTCCATTCTCCTGAAAATATCTCAAGTGAGGAACCACATCAATAAAACATAATATACTAGTCCTCCGCAAATTTAACTACTCAGTAGGAAAAAAAAAAGTATCAACTCTTTTGATAGTACATACACTTATATTGCTCAAATTCAAGAAAACTTATTAGAAAAAAAGCAACTCTTTTCTTTTTTAAGATTTTACTTTTAAGTAATCTCTACACCCAACTTGGGGCTTGAACTTACTACCTAAAGATGAAGAGTCATATGCCTCACCGACTAAGCTAGCCAGGTGCACCCAAAACAACTTTGTTTTTTTTAAGTCTATCTACTTGGTAATAATATTTAAATTGTCTCTTGAATTTCCAATATTTCTATGTGCAATGGTTACATGATAAATAAAACTTCCTGAAACAACATTACTGAATGATTCTTTATCATACACATTGTTCATCATATTTAACCTCACAGCCATACCATTAAAACATGCTAGTTTTTAATTGGAAGGCGAAACCTACCAAACCTTGTTAGTTTGGTGACTTCTCTGAGGGTACTCACAACTAAGACATGGCAAAGGTTGTACTCAAGAACTTCTTATAGGCTATTTCATTTATTGAGTATCAGGTAAGCTGTGACAGAGAACTTCTAGATAGCAAAAGAGAATAAATTATAAAAGAATTAAAAATCAAAACAACAAAAATAGTCAATATGTAAATCAATAACTTAACTGAAAGCCCTCTGGGTACTAAGCGCCACGACAACTGTTAAAAGCAAATTAAATAGGTCCCTCTACCTAAACAGACATTTTTCCAAAGACATATAGATAGATAACGAATGCAAGAAAAGATGCTCAGCATCCCTAATCGTCTGGAAAACGTAAATCACAACACACACGCAATGAGATATCACCTTATACCTGTCAGAATGGCTAAAATCAAAATGACAAGAAATAACAAGTGTTGGCAAGGATGTTGTGCAATGTTGGTGGGAATATAAAAGGTATAGCCACTCCAGAAAAGTGTGGCAGTTCCTCAAAAAATTAAAAATAGAAATACCATATGATCCAATAATTCCACCACTGGGTATTTACCCAAAGAAAACAAAACACTAACTTGAAAAGATATATGTACCCCTATTTTTACTGCAGCATTATTTAAAATAGCCAAGGTACAGAAGCAGCCTAAGGGTCCATCAATAGACGAATGAAAATGTGCTGTGTATATACTCAATGGAATATTATGCAGCCAGAAGAAAGGATGAGATTTTTATTTTTTATATATTTTTTTGCCATTTGTGGCAACAGGAGTGGACTTAGAGGGTATTATACTAAGTGAAATCAAGTTAGAGAAAGACAAACATCATATGATTGCATTTATATGTTTAATCTAAAACACAAATGAGGGGCACCTGGGTGGCTCAGTGGGTTAAGCCTCTGCCTTCAGCTCAGGTCATGATCTCAGGGTCCTGGGATCGAGCCCCGCATCAGGTTCTTTGCTCAGCAGGGAGCCTGCTTGTCCTCCCCCACCGCCCGCCTGCCTCTCTGGCTACTTGTGATCTCTCTCTGTCAAATAAATAAAATCTTAAAAAAAAATACAAATGAACAAACAAAAAGAATCAGACCTATAAATATAGAGAACAAACTGCTGGTTCCCAGAGAGGATGTGGATTGGGGGATGGGCAAAAAAGGTGAAGGGGAGTGGCAAATACACACTTCCAGTTATAGAATGAATAAGACACAGGAATGAAATATACAGCATAGGAAACATAGTCAATGGTATATGTAATAGTACTGTATTGTAAAGAGACAGTAACTACACTCATAGGGAGCATAGCATAATGCACAAAATTGTTCAATCACTACATTGTACACCTGGAACTAATGTAACATTGTGTGTCGACTATACTAAAAAAAAAAAAAAGACTACAAATATTTTAAAATATTGGATCGACATTTTTTGGTATTTGGTACATTAACTTCTCTGGAATTTTTTTTAAGATCATATAGACCAAAATTAAAAATTCATCTACTATGTAATTAATATACCTTTAATATCTAATATTGGTTCATGATCAATTCACTGAGGAAACTGAAAAATCATAATTGACTGTATTACTGAAAATTTGTAATTGAGTGTATTACATAGCTTAGGGCTACATAAGTAGATTTTTCATATAGAACTGTTTCTCTCCCCAGTTAAAACAAACAAACAAAACCCAAAACTGAACATATGCCAAAGAAAAGTGACAGCCAGCCAGTCAGTCACTCCACAGACCAGACAGGGTACTACAGAGTAAGCATGACCTGTAGAATTAGAGACTCTAGAAGTGGGGCTAAGATATTGATAGTTTACCATAACAAACGTCACAGTTGATTCTGATGTGCAACCAGTACTGAGTCAGTACACTGGTTAAGAGCACAGACATACAAACTTGGGTTTAACTCATGGACCTTCCTTGGCAAGTTATTTGTCTTTATTTTGCATTTCCTTATCTCAAAACTAAAGGTAGTAATGGTAACTACTTCAAAGTGCTGTTGACATAATTAAATGAGTCAATGCTTATAAAGCACTGGGCCCAATGCCCGACATATGTTAAGTGCTCAATGCTACATTCATTCAGCAAATATTTACTGAGCATTTACTACGTACCTGCCAGATGCTATTTTACATACTGAACACTGCTGAAATGTTCACTTATCTTATTAATGTTGTTGTTAAAATAAGAATGGTAAAATATTTAAACAAACTTTTTACTTTTAGGTGAAGAAACTAAAGACTAAGAGTAGATCAGGCTGGCCAGTACTTAAAGGGAGCCAGTCGCAGAAATGGGATCAAAACAAGGAACTTCTTATTTCCAGGCTTCTTTTATTTTCCTCTTTCTTCTTCTTCTTCTTCTTTTTTTTTTTAATGCACCTTTTTAAAAAAATTCTGTATTTAAATTCAATTTAGTTAACATACACTGTATTATTAGTTTTAGGGATAGATTTTAGTGATTCATCAGTTGCATATAATACCCAGTGCACATTACAGGAAGTAGCTTCTTAGTAGAGCTGACTATTGGGCAGGTTTAAAAAGATAGAAAGTAACACAATCCAAATCATAAAGTATTAGAGCCAAGATAATTTTGAAACGTGTTCAAGGAAGGACACAATAAAGAAAGCATAGAAACATAAAGCCACAACAAGCAAGCAGGCTTCATCGTCATTATTCTAGTACAATATTACACAGTGTTACACATGGTCTTTGGAGTCAAACAAATCTGGTTCCAAAGCCCCAATCTACCTAAATCTATCTAATTTACAAATTATGATACTTTGTAAAATGGATATAATGATTAGACCCATGATGATTAGAAACCTAATGATCAGACCAATGTCTGACATATAGTAGGTACATAATAAATGGTAATCATGATTTCTACCACACACGAAGTCTTCCTCCAGGCATATGGTGTTCATTCACAATTATTTTTCACCTTTACATTTTGGATACCAGCCTTCCACTAATAAAGAATGTCCCCTTCTCTATATCCACTCAATATTCCTGCTTTCTCTAGATATGCCAATCCCATTTCTCATGTCTTTCTACAAACTTAGGGCCCTTAATGATCATGTCATATATGTGACAGTTAATCATACAAATCACATAGAGCCCTACTAATAGTATGTATTTTGTAACTTTTTAAGTGTATCTTACTTTGTCAGTTAGATATTCAGTTTTGGAATATGTAAGTCCTAATTTCCTTGTAACTCTACAAAAGCTAACAAACTTGATATACACAGAGCATAGTAGATGACTTTAGGAAAAGAAGAGGACAATTCTCTAGGATATTCAGAATACATACTTTTGTATCCAAATCCCTAACCAACTCTACATTGAAGAGTAGGAAAATATGTTATTTTTATATGAAACAGCCTTGCCAAAAAGGGGGATTATTGTAACAAAAAGATTCATCAAGTTGAGCTTTTCCACACATGTCTTCTGGTAGATGTAAAAATAGTTTTCCAGCTGAAATATTAAATACAATACCATCTTTCACTAAGAAATTTTGAGGACTGATTCTAAAAGGGAACTTAAATTCATCTAGCTGAATTCAGATGAAGAATACTGGGAAGTTATTCAAAATTTCCCACTAAGTAACAGGGCCAATAATCCAATATAAATAATTATATGACTCTCATTTCAATGTTCTTTTTCTAGAACACTGTTTTCTAGAACATTGTTTTGTTTTGGCTTGGCTTCTTTAAAGACCCTGGCCTAGTGTTTACAACCTTCTATCAAATGGTATCAACTTAGTTTATCTTCCTATTTCTTTCCAGTATCATGTAACTCTCCATAGTAATTCCAGAAACACTGCTTATTTTTATCTACAATCACTTTCAAGTGTAATAATACCCCCTACTACAAATCCTATCTTTTCCTCAAAGACTAGCTCATTTGATTTAGCTTAGTTCATTAAATAAGAACAAATATTCAACTATTATTCAACCTTATTTTTTTAAGTGTATGTATGTATGTCATCTCTATACCCAACATGGGGCTCGAACTCATAACCCCAACACCAAGAGTCACCTGCTACTCCAACAGAGCCAGTCAGGTGTTCCTATTCTATCTTATTTTGAAATGAAACCATTTTTCTGCTCAAGAACTGAGATTCATAGTACATGAAGAAATTAATACTTTGCTTTTTAAAAATGCACAATTTTGGGCCACCTGGGTGGCTCAGTCAGTTAAGTGGCTGCCTCCATCTCAGGTCATGATCAAGGTTGATCTCAGGGTCCTGGGATTAAACCTCGCATCTGGTTCTCTGCTCACTGGGGAGCCAGCTTCCCCTTCCCCCTGTGTCCCTCCCCCATTACTCATTCTCTCTCTCTCTCCCTCTCAAATAAATAAAATCTTTTAAAAATCTAGGATTTCACTCTTTCCATGATAAAATGTTATTTTAGGGTAAGATTTTTGAAAAAAAGAAAACGAGCTCTAGGAAGAAGCAATCTGTTTAACCTGGTGATCTTCAGATTCCTCATGAATAGGTCTTACCTTCTTAACAGAGCTTAACTACCTACAGAGTAAAGGCTATGCCTTTGTGCCCAACTTGTGCTATACCTATGAAATAAGTGTTAATCATTCAATAAATACTTATTTAGAAAAGATTCACCCCAGGCCATATTAATACTGGGTACTGGAAAGAATAGAGATGATTCTCATATGGTCTCAGCTTTCAAAAAAGCTCAGTGGGTATAAATCTTCAATAGAAAAATACATAAAAGGAATATAGAAGTTTGATAAGAGGTATGTTAAAAGGAAGGTTTTCTTTGTTAATTTACAAATGGAAGAAAAACTTACAGGCTGAAAGAAGAACCCAGTGGAGAAAAGAGGGATTGAAAATCAGGAGAAAATGCTTTAAAAAGGGAGGGTGCACCTGGGTGGCTCAGTCATTAAGCTTCTGCCTTTGGCTCAGGTCATAACCCAGAGTCCTGGGATGGAGTCCCACATCAGCCTCCCTGTTCAGCAGAAAAGTCGGCTTCTTCCTCTCCCTCTGCCCCTGCTTGTATTCCCTTTCTCACTGTATCTCTCTCTGTCAAATAAATAAATAAAATCTTTTTTAAAAAATCAGGAGAAAATGGGTAAGAGTTACAAAAATAAGGCTGACATAACTGGAAATAGTTAGGACTATGATTATACAGATGAAAGTTTGATTAGAAAGATGAACCCCTTTCAAACAAGGAAGAGAAGATAATGAGTATCTAGATAAATTGTAGAGGAGGAAGGGTACAAAACTGAGATAATTTACTTTTTTAATTGGCATGAGAGCTTTGAAAATGTACTAATACAGTTTAGAATAGGGATCCCCCAATTTCTTAAAATATGTAACACATCAGTTTAAAAAAAATTGAGAACATGCCCCTAAAATATGTATATTTAGTTATAAATCATACTGAGATATTTTGCATTTATATATTATATAGATTATAAAACATAACAAAAACACAACTTTAAAAGAATGACATAAATGAGCAATAATTAATTTTCTAGTGTTCTTCCAATGTGATTGGTTCATAGGTATCAATGACTACTATTTCAAGACAGAAGTTTAGGGTAAAGTTCCTCATTATGAAAGTGGTAATATATCCATTATTAAATGGTCTTCTATGTAATTATAAGTTATTTTTGGCTTACTTTCTTCAGGTCTGTTTGAGCTATCATAGTTTTCACCTTATTATTAAGCTGATGAACACCTTTAAGAGAAATGTCATCTCTGCTCTTATCTAATGTTCGCATTATGAAAATTATCCTCAATGAGTTGTTTTTCCCAGTGTTATTTTAAAGCTATTTGTCCAGCCTGTCAGATAGCTTAATTTAAATTAGAAAATATCATCTGTAAATCCATTTAATCAGGTGAAAACTGTTATAGCAACACATGAAGGCAAACAGTGAGTGTACTATAAAAAACCCTCAAAGTGTATGTAATCATCTTGTACACCCCCAAAAGCATGAACAACCTACTCTAGACATTACTGTTTTAGATCATGGGCTTTGTTCTAAGGTGTTATATGTATTACATATGTAGATTTAGGCAAATTACTTGCTCTCAGCTTCAGTCTCATCATCTGTAAATAAAGGTAATACTTCAGTGGATGAATGGATAAGTAAACTGCAGCACATCCAGACACTGGAGTATTATTCAGCACTAAAAGAAATGAATTATCAAGTCATGAAAAGACAGAGAAAACCTGAATGCATATTACTGTATGAGAGAAGCCAATCTGAAAGGCTACATACTAATTTCAACTATATGACATTCTAGAAAAGGCAAAACTATGGAGACAGTAAAAAGACCAGTGGTTTTGGGGGGTGGGGGGACAAACAAGTGGAGCACGTAAGATTTTTAGGGCAGTGGAACCATTCTGTATGATACCATAATGCTGGATACATGTCATTATACATTTACCAAAACATCAAAAGTTAACCCTAATGTAAACTATGGACTTTGGGTGATAATGATGTGTTAATTGTAGGTTTATGGGCTGTAACAAATGTACCACACTGGTGGGGAATGTTGTTAGTGGGAGAGGTCATGCATGGGGGAGGGGGGCCAGAGGGTATATGGGAACTCTGTACTTACTGCTCAAAATACTATGAACCTAAAACTGCTAAAAATTAAAGTCTATTAAAAATAATAATAATTACCTCAAAAGATAGATTGTTGAATTACTCAAATGAAATGGCATATGTGAAGTACTTGATGTATATACCCCAGGTAGTTGATAATGTCTCCAATAGTATTCAATCTTCCATTCAATGATATTTAATTGGAACTCAGAGAGTGATTATTGTCACAACTATGCAGATTTTGGCCAAAAATAACTCTGGCAAGTAAACTTTTTAATGTTTATTAATTCACTGACCACTTATTTGATACTGAGACTTTTCTTGTATGATTATTGGGCCTATCAATGACAACTTAATTCTAACATGAAAATTCAATTCAGTTGGTCATTATGTACAAGAAATATCAACACTATGACACATGTAATTTTCAAAAAAACTGGGATATTTCCCATCACAGACTGATTATAGATGATTAATAAAATTAGTCAGCACAGCAATGTGCTCATTGTTAGGACAAAAATATCCTATATGGGGTTAATTATCAAGGAAAATGAATGAAGTAGGATCAATTAGTATTTCAAGACCTTAGATATCTCTTCTTCCTTGGAGGACCAAAATGTTTAATTAATTATTCTACATAAATGCAATGAACTCCTAGAAAACATTAGGCAACACTTAATTTATAATTTATAGAAGGATGAATACAAATCATTTTGAAGTTTCTTTTTAAATTCTCACATTCCTAATTAATATTCATGAGGATAATTTCACAAAAGCAGTTAAAAACTATGCCAGAGAGGGAACAGAAATATATAGTTGTGCCAGTGGAAGAGGCAAGAAATTTCTCTCTCTCAAAATTGAAGATTTAAGTTCAACACAAACATTTCCTAAATAATAGTTCCATAATATTTTAACCAAATTATTCATTACTCAGAAATAACACTATGGAGAAACAGATAATAATGCTGCACAAAGGCTGACTTCATTTGTTCTGGACAGGTGGCCAGTCTGCAGCTCTGTGTCAGCAGCCCAAACCCACCCACAATAGCCCTAAAGACGATTATGCAAATGCCAGCCAACCCAGCTATTTTCCCAGGAACAGGAGAAGGGCTCCTAGTAGAAGCTATAATTGTTCTGCAGTCATGTGGAAAAACAAGCAGTTTTTTCTTGCTGGAAGCAGAGTGTTTTCATTAAGGGCACTACTACAATATGTGTGAGATATACAAACACACACACACACACACACACACACACACACACAAACATGTCATGAAAAGACACAGAGAGACCCTAAATGCATATTACTATGTGAAAGAAGCTGATCTTAAAAGGCTACATGCTGTATGTGTGATATGAGAGTGCTGTGGGGTATATGTCTGAGGTGCACATATCACTCAAACACCAGACACAGCCTATTCCATCTCTTCCCCAAGCTCCCCCTTGCTAACCAGCTCTGCATGGGTTATCAATACCAAGTCTCTTCTGTTGCTTACACCTTCCCTTGCCAATAAAAAATACAGTTACATTTACAGAAATGTATTAACTTTTGACCACTGCACCTCATAAGCAAGAGATAAATATTCTCTGGCAAACCTCAGATAAGAACCATTTGTATGGGAGCCAGGGTGGCTCAGTTGGTTAAGCGTCTGCCTTCAGCCCAGGTCATGATCCTGGAGTCCTGGGATAGAGTCCCACATTGGGCTCCCTGATCAGCAGGGAATCTGCTTCTCCCTCTGACCCTCTCCCCCGTCATGCTCTCTCTCTCACTCTCTCTCTCAGGTAAATAAAATTTTTTAAGAAAGAGAGAACCGGGGCACCTGGGTGGCTCAGTGGGTTAAGCCTCTGCCTTCGGCTCAGGTCATGATCTCAGGGTCCTGGGATCGAGCATCGGGCTCCCTGCTGAGCAGGGAGCCTGCTTCCCCCTCTCTCTGCCTGCCTCTCTGCCTACTTGTGATCTCTCTCTCAGTCAAATAAATAAATAAAATCTTAAAAAAGAGAGAGAGAACCATTCCTACTCCATATATAGAGCATCTTTTTTCATTGAGGGGCAAAATGAAACAGACTGAAGACAGAAACCCATCAGATTTGAAGTATAACACTGACAAGGAACACTGTTATCTAACCTTTACTAATTAATGCTGTTATCAAAGTTTTTTAGGTTTTGTTTTTGATTCTATGTCAAGTTCCTTAGTTTCTAAATGGCAGTTTTCAAGTTATTTGCTCTAACACCTGATTTTACAATTCTTTCTAGAATTAGAGTTTGTTTCAATATTATTGCTGTTAGATTTTTTTCTCCTACATGATTTAAAAATAGTATTTTTTCCTTTTTCTCACCTCTCTTGACCTACTCACCCCCTCAAATTCCTTCCTTTGTAAGATAAGATGTACATTACCTACTTTATTTAGTAAAAAGCATAAGATATTACTACTTTCTCTACTTACATGGAACTTGACAGTGTCCAGAACTCATGTTATACCATAAAATATGACCAAGTCCCTCTGCCCTAAATTTGTTTAAGGGAGACTTTTCCTCAAATGCTTAGAAACAGAGATTATGATATTCTTCACGAATGTCAAATATGTTATTTTAGAATAGGATATTACAAATTTTTAAATGTTTAGTCAAGAATACATGTATCATTAAAATTAAACCAACCATAAGTAGACAATAACACTCTTTAACCTCAATAGTATTACTCACCTAAGATTTCCTTAATATAAACTCCACTGTCCATAAAACAAAATAACATTAAAAACTTTTTTCTATTTTATTTATTTATTTATTTATTTTTAGTAGGCTCTATGCCCAAGTGGGGCTTGAACTCAAGACTCTGAGATTAAGAGTCACATGTTCTACTGTTGAGCCAGCCAGGCGCCCCTCAAAATCCTTTGTTAAAATGATTTAGCTTCCGCTTTGAAATGATTGTTTCTTCTAATAAACCCTCAAAAAGCACTTTGCTTATGTCTCTTGAAGTACTTACTTAAACACATTCAATCACTCAAGCACTCATTCCTTGGTCCTAATTCAAATAGATTAGTAGGTCACAGTCTCTACCCTCAAGGAACTAACACTAGCTAGTGAGAGAAAGATCAGAACTTTTTAAAAAAATGTTTTTAATATATTCTGATATAAGTACAGAGTAGACAAACACACAAGTTGAGTATGGTACACTATATTTACTGAAGATTCCCTACCACTTCACCAAGATGGCTAAATTTAAAAAAAAAAAAAAGGTAATTCTAAGTGTTAAGAGAATATGAAGAAACTAGAACCCTCACATGGTTGTTGATGAAAATGTAAAATGGTGCAGCCTCTAGGAACAGTTTGGCAGCTCCTGAAAATGCTAAACATACAGTTATCTAATGACCTGGCAATCCCACTCTTAATTGTACACTTGAGAAAATACATATCCACTTAAACACTTGTACATGACTGTTCATAGCAGCATTATTCATAAAGTGAAAACATACCAAATGTCCTCCACTGATGAATGGATAAATAAAATGTGATCTGTCCATAGGTATATCCATTCAATGAAATACTTAGTAATAAAAAGGACTGAAGTACTGATACATGTTATAATATGGATGAACCTTGAAAACAGTATGCTATGTAAAAGAAGCCAGAAGACCACATACAACATGATCTCATTTATATGAAATGTCTGGATTAGACAAATCCATAGAGACAGAAAGTAAACTGGTGGCTGCCCAGGGATGGGGAAATTGATGGGAAAATATGAGGTGACTGCTAATTAGTATAGGATTTCTTTCTTTTTTAAAAATGTGTATTACTGAAGTAAAGTTGACATACAATGTTATATTAGCTTCAGGTATACAGCATAAGTACAGGATTTCTCTTTGGTGTGGTAAAAATGTTATAAAATCGATTGTGGTAATGGTTGCAGTACTCTGAATATACCAAACCCACTGAGGTGCATACTTTAAAGGGGTAAATTATATGGTATGTGACTTATATCTCATTAAACTGGTATCTGTTTTTTTATGTCATGTTAGTCACCATACAATACATCATTACTTTTTGATGTAGTGTTCCATGACCTTTTTACTAAATATAAATACAAACATAAATATAAATATATTACTGAGGACCTATATCTACTCTATTCTGTCAGACTCTGGTTTAAAGGGCAGTGTTTTTCTGCTTGCGACAATGGCATCGCAGAGTAAAGTAAGGGTCTAACAAATACGCTTCAAATGAATGAATACCCTTTCAGATGTCAATAACAATACAATAGATTAGGTCAGAAACATAAAAATTCAAACTCATAGGCTAGTTAGAGGTACAGCATTAAATAAACCAAGAGGCTAAGCAGCAACCAGGCTTAGGCAGATGTCTACGCAAAGGAAAACAATATAGTTTCCCTCTCCAATTTGCACAAAGATTGGTTAATGACCTAAGAGTTAAATTTTAAAAAACTAAAAATATCAAGACTTGGCAAAGATATGGAACTGGAACTCCCATATACTGCTGGTGAGAGTATAAATTGGACAACTCACAAATACAATGTTGACCAAGAGAAGTCAGACCAAAGAGTATTTGCTTTAAGATTCCATTTAGATTAATTCAAAATCAGGCAAAACAAACGTAACTGTTAGAAGTTAATCACTGATTTTTTGGGGTGTGGTTTGTGACAAAATGGACCAAAGGAGGCTTCTGAATGCTAAACTGTTCTAGTTCTTAATCTGGGTTGAAGAGGTTGACAAAGGGTATGTCAGCTTCATACTAAAAATTATGCATGTGTCTGTATTTTATATATATACATATATATAAAATATATATACATATATTTCAATAAAGAATAATGCTAAAAAAATAAACACACCTCTAAATAAACCGTTGGTCCAAGGAGAAATCACAATGGAAGTCAGAAAATATCTTCAACTGAACAACTAAACACTACATAATAAGACTTATGGAATGTCACTGTAATATTTAGAGAAAAAAATATACCCTTATATTTATAAAAAGAAAAATCTAAAAATCTATTTAAGCATTCCTTCCTCCTCCAAGAAGTTAGAAAAAGAACAGCTGACTAAACCCTAAGAAAACAGAAGGAAGGAAATAAAAGATAAAATCATAAATGAATCAACATAAATATAACATACAAAAGAAAAGATCAACAAAAGTTAATTCCCTGAAGAGACAAATAAAAATGACATACCTCTGGTGAGACTAGACTGTTCAAGAAAAAGAAAAATGAAGCATAAATAATCAACATTGGAATGAAAAAGAAGAAATTACTAAAGAAGCTGAATAATATAAAAGAAAAATATGAAGTTATTATGGGCACCTATGCCAATAAATTTGAATATCAAACAAAACAAACAAATTCCTAGGAAAAAACACTGTATTACCAAAATTTATATGAGAAAAAAATAGAGACACTCATTAAATTTTATACATTATGTACATTAAAGAAAATAAAAAGTAATTTTAAATCTTCCAACAAAGAAAAGCTAGATCCCAGTAAGATTCGCCAAAAAGAACTTCCTAAGAATGGAAAAAGAAATAGTGCCAATCTCAGAAAAATTCTCCAAGAAGGAAAAATTCTTCTACTAATTATATGAAGCCCTGATATCAAAATTCGAGAAGAAAAAGTATGAGAATGAAAATTACGGTCCAATTTCACTCGTGAAAATACATTAGCAAATCGAATCCAACAATATATAGAAAAGCTAAAACATGCGATGGGCTCTAATGGATAAAGTAGACAGCATACAAGGAAGATGGGCACTGCAAGCAGAGAGTTTGAAATCCTAAGAAACAAAAAGATGCTAGAGATTAGAAGAAAAAAAAAAAAACCTAACAGAAATGAAGACTGCTTTGATGGGCTTACTATTAGACTGGACATGGCTAAGAAAAGAAATCTCTGAGCTTTAGGATATATCATTAGTAACTCTGAATACTGAAAAGCAAAGAGAATAAAGATGAAAGAAAAAAAAAACAGACTCTCCAAGGACTGTGGGACAACTATAAAAAGTATAACATATGCATAATAGGAATACCAGAAGGACAATAAAGTGAGAAAAGAAAAGAAGAAATATCTGAAACAATAATAACTGAGAATTTCCCCCAAATGAATGTCAGAACCAAATCACAGATCCAAAAGACTCAGAGAATACCAGATAAATTACAAAAAAACCTACACCTATGCAGATCATTTTCCAACTGCAGAAAATCAAAAAAAAAAAAAAAGAAAAAATCTTACCAGAAGGGGGGAAAAAAACACCTAACCTATAGAAGAACAAAGATAAGAGTTACAACCAACTTCTCTCTCTTTTTTTTAAATATTTATTTGAGAGAGAGAAAGAGAGAGGCATGGGGGGCAGTGGGGAGGGGGCATGCAGAGACAGAGGGAGAGAGAATCTCAAGCAGACTCCCTACTGAGTGTGCAGCCTGACCCAGGGCTCCATCCCAGTACCCTAAGATCATGACTTGAGCTGAAATCAAGAGCTGGACACTTAACCAACCGAGCCACCCCTGGCACAGGCACCTTTGCATATGTAATTTCAAATTTAGTAACTATTTTTTAAAAGATTTCATTTATTTATTTGACAGAGAAAGAGAAAGAGAGAGCATGAGCAGGTGAACAGCAGGCAGAGGGAGAGGGACTGTGAGAAGGAGAAGCAGAATACCCCCTGAGCAGAGAGCCCGATGCAGGACTCAAACCCAGGACCCTGGGATCATGACCTGAGCTGAAGGCAGATGCTTAACAACTGAGCCACCCAGGCGACCCTCAAATTTAGTAACTTACATTACTTCATGTAGTATATCCAAAATTTCAGCATGTAACCGATATTTTTAAAATAGGAGATACTGGGGCACCTGGGTGGCTCAGTGGGCTAAGCCTCTGCCTTTGGCTCAGGTCATGATCTCAGAGACCTGGGATGGAGCCCCGGGTCGGGCTCTCTGCTCAGCAGGGAGCCTGCCTCCTCCTCTCTCTCTCTGCCTGCCTCTATGCCTAATTGTGATCTCTGTCAAATAAATAAATAAAATCTTTAAGAAATAAATAAATAAAATAGGAGACATTTTCCATTCTTTCATACTAAGCTTTCAAAAACTTTCTATTTTACACTTATAGCACATCTGTTTGTATAGGCATTTTTTAAAAACTTATAGACATGGTTTATTATTATACTTATTTGCGATAGTTTCTTATACACATTATGCGTACATTTTCATAATTTATATAACTTGAATTTAAACATACAATAGTTATTTTTCTCAGTAAATTCAGATTTATATAATTATTAAACAACATCAATGATTGTTTTTTTTCTTTTTGCTGCTATGAATATAGAAATTCACTGCAGTAAAAATTCTTATGTCTTGGCTATTCATTTCTTTTTTTCCACTTTTAAATTTAAATTCAATTATTTAACATATAATATGTTATTGGTTTCAGAGGTAGAGGTCAGTGATTAAGCGATATTAAATCAGTCTTAAATAACACCCAGTGCTCATTATATCATGTGTTCTCTTTAATGCCCATCGTCTGGTTACCGCATCCCCCTTACCTTCCTCCCCTCCAGCAACCCTCTGTTTCCTATGATTAAGAGTCTCTTATGGTTTGTCTCCCTCTCTGATTTTGTCTGTTTTATTTTTTCCTCTCTTCCCCTATGATCCTCTGCTTTGTTTCTTAAATTCCACGTATGAGTGAGATCATTTCATAATTGTCTTTCTCTAACTGACTTATTGCCTTATTAGCATAATACCCTCTAGTTCTATCCACATCACTGCAAATGGCAAGATTTCATTTTTTTTTAATGTCTGAGTAGTACTCCAACAACCAAACTCTCTTCAGAAACCACATAAGCAAGAAGTAAATTATTTATTTCATATTCATTTTTTAGATTTTACTATCTAATTTTATAATGTGCTAAATTACCCTTCAACAGTGGAGGAGAAATAAAGACTTTATCAAACAAACAAAAGGGGAGGGATTTTGTTACCAGAAGACCTGAGGTGCAAAAAATGTTATAAATAGTTTTTTAGAGAGAGGGAAAACTTGAATCTACATAAAGAAAGACCATCAAGCAGGAATAAGTGAAGGTAAAATAAAGTTCTTTATTTTTCTTATTATTAATTGATCTAACAGGTAACAGTTTGTTCAAAATAATAATAGCAATCATGTATTATTGTATTATGTATAGTTATGTATACAGCTTACGTATATACAGTTGATCCTTAACACAGATTTAAATTGCACAGGTCTACTTATAAGTGGATTTTTTTTTTATAAATATACTACAGTACTGTAAATTTATTTCCTCTTCCTTATGATTTTCTTAGTAACATTTTCTATTCTCTAGCTTTATTATTAAGACTACAGTACATAATGTACAAAATAAGTATTCATCAACTCTTTATATTATTGGTTTTGGGGGAGTCAAAAATTATATCCAGATTTTTGACTGCACACCCCTAAACCCCTTGTTGGTCAAGGGTCAACTGTATATATAATGTATATACATTATATATACTTATATATAGATGATATAAATGACAGCAATGGTACAAGGGATGGAAAGGAGGAATTAGGGTTATTTTGTTATTATAAGATACTCACACTACCCAAGAAGTGATATGGTGTTATTTGAAGGTAGATTTGGATTACATAATGCAGGCTCTAGGGCAACCACTAAAAATAGTTAAATATATACATATGACACATATGTATCTAACAGATACATCTAATAGATAACATTCTAAGAAAGGACAGAAATTAGAATCATATAAAATGCTCAGCTAAAACCACAAAAGGCAAAAAGAAAATGGAAGACAAAATAGGAACAAAGAACAATAACAAGAAATATAAAATAGTAACCAATGTGGTAGATATAAGTTCAATTACATCAATAACATTTTTTTGCAACAATGGTTTAAATGTACCAATGAAAAGACACAGACTATCAGAATGGTCAATAAAAAAGATCAAAAAAGGGGTACCTGGGTGGTTCAGTTGGTTAAGCATCTGCCTCTGGCTTAGCTCATGATCCCAGGGTCCTGGGATTGAGTCCCTCATTGGGCTCCCTGCTCAGTGGGAAGCCTACTTCTCCCTCTCCCACTCCCCCTGCTTGTGTTCCCTCTCTCGCTGTGTCTCTCTCTGACAAATAAATAAATAAAATCTTAAAAAAAAAAAAGACCTAAATATATGCTGTCTATAAGAAACCCATTTTCCATATAAAGACACTCATAGGTTAACAGTAAATGGATGGAGAATAACCTACCATGCTAACACTAATCAAAAGAAAGCAGTAATAGCTATATTAATTTCAGACAGAGCAGACTTCAAAGCAAGAAGTTTCCATTGAATAAGAAAGGTATTATATATAATGGTAAGAGTCAATTCTTCAATTCGACATAATTCTTAATGTGTATCAAACTACAAGAAGTGAAAACTAGTAGCATTTCAAGGAGCAACAGATGAATCCACTATCATGCTTGGAGACTTCAACAACCTCTATCAGAAACAGATGGATCCAACAGGCAGAAAATCAGTAAGGACATAGTAGAACTCAAGAACACTAAGAGTCAATGGGATATAACAAACATCCATAAACTACTTCATCCAAGAACAGCAGACTATACCTTCTCATGTTCACTTGGAACACACACAAAGACAGACTACATTGTGGGCCATAGAACACAACAGATTTTATTTACTGTTTGAGAGACAGCGAGTGAGCACAGGCAGGGGGAGGGGCAGACAGAGAAGCAGGCTCCCCACTGAGCAAGGAGCCCCATGTGGGGCTTGATCCCAGGACTCTGGGATCATGACCTGAGCCAAAGGCAGATGCTTAACTGACTGAGTCACACAAGTGCCCAAAACACAACAGATTTAAAAGAAAAAATATATATAATATCTGTTCTCAGACCACAGTGAAATTAAACTAGGTATCAATAACTGCAAGATCACTGAAAAATCCCAAATTTGTGGAGATTAAAAAACACATTCCTAAATAACTTGTGAGTCAAAGAAACCTCAAAAGAAATTTTTAAATATGTTAAACTAAATAAAAATGAAAACACAACTTTTCAAAATTTGTGGGATGCAGCAAAAGCAATGCCTAGAGGGAAATTTGCAGCACTAAATGTACATTAGAAGATCTAAAATCAGTAATCTAAGCTTTACCTTAGGAAACTAGGAAAAGAAGAATAAATTCAATCCAAAGTAAGCAGAAGTAAAGAAATAAAAAGAATTTGAGAAAAAAAAATCAATGACACTGAAAACAGAAAACCATTAGAGAATATCAGTGAAATAAAAGGTGGTTCTTTGAAAAGATCAATAAAATTGATAAGCTCTAGCCAGGATAACTAAGAAAAAGAAAAAAGAGAGAAAAGAAACAATACTAATATCAGAAATCAAAGAGGAGGTGTCACTACAGATCGTATGGATATAAAAAAGATAATAAAGGAATACTATGAATAATTCAATGACCATACATTTGATAACCTAGACAGAATGGAGTAATTCTTTCAAAGACACAATCTGCCATAAACTCACACAAGAAGAAACATAACCAGAATAGATTTATATATAAATATAGCTATGCCTATAATGTGTGTTATCAACAACATACGTTATGTTTTGTTTACTGATCTACTCTGACAGTCCCTTTTGCTTATCAAAGTGAGGATGTGAACAGTCTCTTTTAATTGATGCATTTAAACCCTGATGTTCAAGTGATTAAAGATAGTGAATCAATAATTAATAATCTTCCAAAACAGAAAGCACCAGATCCAGATATCACTGGTGAGTTTTACCAAGAACTTAAGGAAAAAATTACACTAATTCTCTACAACCTCTTTCAGAAGATAGAGAGAATACTTCCTAACTCAATCTATGAAGCTAGCATTACCTTAAATCTAAAACTAGACAAAAACACTATAAGAAAACTACAAACCAAAAAAATCATGAGCATAGATGCAAAACTCCTTAACAAAGTATTGGCAAATTGAACCCAACAATGTATAAAATACATCATAACCTAGTGGGATTTATCTCCGGTAGGCAAGACTGGTTCAACAGTTAAAAATCAATTAATGCAATCCATCATATCAAATGGCCAAAAAGAAAAATGACACAATCATATCAATAGGTACAAAAAAGAATCTGACAAAACCCAACACCCTTTTATGATAAAAAATTCTCAGTAAATTAGGTATAGTGGGGTACTTTCTCACCATCATAAAGAATATCTACAAAAACCTTACAGCTACATCGCACTCAACGGTAAGAGACTCAAAGCTTTCCTGCTAAGATCAGTTACAGGCAAGGATGTCCCCTTTCCCCACTCCTTTTCAACATCATACTGGAAGTACTAGCTAACACAGTACGACAAGGAAAAGAAATACAAGGTATACAGATTGGGGGAAAAAAACTCTTCTTGTTTGCAGATGGCATGATTGTCTCTATAGAAAACACAAAAGAATCAACAACAAAAAACCCTCATGAAATTAATAAACATTTACAGTAAGTTTGCAGGATACAAGCTTAATATAAAAAAGTCATTTTCTGGGATGCCTGGCTGGCTCTATTGGTGAAACATGTCACTTCTGATCTCAGAGTCATGAGTTCAAGCCCCACACTGGGTGTAGAGATGACTTAAAAATAAAATCTTAAAAAAAAAAAAAAGGCAGTTCCTTTTCTACGCATCAGTGAAAATGTGGAATTTGAGATTAAAATCACAATGCCATTTACACTAGCACTCAGAAAAATGAAATACTTACATATAAATCTAACAAAATACATACAAGCTCTCTATGAGGTAAACTACAAAACCCTGATAAACGAAAATCAAAGAACTAAATAAACATAGAGATATTCCATGTTCATGGATAGGAAAACTCAATATTGTCAGGATGTCAGTCCTTGCCAACTTGATCTGTAGATTCAATACAACCCTGATCAAAATCCCAGCAAGTTATTCTGTGGATATCAATAAACTGATTCTAAAATTTATATAGAGGGGCAAAAGACCAAATAGCCAATACAGTATTGAAAAAGGAGAACAAAGTTGGGAAACTGACACCATTTCACTTCAAGATTTAGTATTAAGCTACACCAATCAAGACAGTGTAGCACTGGTGAAAGCACAGACAGATGAATAGAAAAGAAGAGAGCCCAGAAATAGAGCCACATAAATAGTCATCTGATCTTTGATGAAAGAGCAAAGGCAATATAATGGAGCAAAGAAAGTCTCTTTAACAAATGGTACTGGAACAACTAGACATCAACATGTTAAAAAAAAAAAAAAAAACGATTCTAGACATAGACCTTAACACCATTCACAAAAATTAACTCAAAACAGATTACATACCGGGACATCTGGGTGGCTCAGTTGGTTAAGTGTCTGTCTTTAGCTCAGGTCATGATCCCGGAGTCCTGGGATCAAGCCCCAAGTTGGGCTCCCTGCTCAGCAAGGAGTCTGCTTCTCCCTCTCCTTCTGCCCCTCCCCCTGCTCTCTTTCTCTCTCTCTCTCTCTCTCTTTTCCTCTGTCTGTCTCTCAAATAAATAAAATCTTTTTAAAAAATGGATCATATACCTACATGTAAAATACAAAACTATAAAACTCCTTGAAGATAACACAGGGAAAATCTAGATGACCTTGAGTATGGTCATCACCATATGTTTTTTAGATACTACATGAAATCCATGAAAGAAATAATTGGCAAGCTGGACTTCATTAGAATTAAAAACTTAAGCTCTGTGGAAGATATTTGCAAAAGACACATCTGATAAAGAACTGTTTTCTAAAATATACCAAGAACTCTTAAAACTCAACAATAAGGAAACAACCCAATTAACAATGAGTCAAACTCCTTAGCAGACATGTCACCAAAGAAGATTAACATACAACAAAGAAGCATATGAAAAGATGCTCCACATGACATGTCATAAGAGAAATGCAAAATAAAACAATAAGATAAGAACACTACATGCCTTTAAGAAGGGCCAAACTGTGGATCGCTGACAATACCAAGTGCTGACAAGGATGTGGAGCAAGAAGAATTTTCATACATTGCTGCTAGAAATGCAAAATGGTATAGCTACTTATGGATATGCTCTTATCATATGATCCAGTAGTCACACTCCTTGGTTTTTACCCAAGGGAGTTGAAAACGTATGGTCACACAGAAATCTGCACAAGAATGTTTATAGCAGATTTATTCATAACTTCTAATACTCAGAAGCAACCAAGACTTCAGTGGGCAAATGGATACGGTGGTACATCCAGACAATAAAGGGTTATTCAGTGCTAAAAAGTAATAAGTTATCAAGCCATGAAAAGACATGGATAAAGCGTAAATATGTATTACTAAGTGAAAAGAGCCAATATGAAAAGGGTACATACCATATGACTTGATTTTTTTGACACTTGGAAAAGGCAAAACGAAGGATAGTTTAAAAAAAAAAAATCAATGATTGCCAGGGTCAGGGGCAATGGAATGTAGACAGAGAACAGAGGATATTTAGTACAATGAAACTACTCTGCATATTATAATGATGGATTTATGTACCTGCATATTTGTCCAAACTCACTGAATGTACAACACCAAGAGTGAACCCTAATATAAATTATGGACTTTGGGTGATTTTGATTTGTCAATGTAGGTTCATCAATTGGAATACACACATCACTCTGGTGGGGGACACTGGCAATGGGGGAGGCTACACTTATGTGGGGGTAGGTGGTATATATGAAATCACTGTATCTTTATCCTAACTTTGCTGTGAACCTAAAACTGCTCTCAAAGATACTGTCTAAAATAAAATAAAGCACTGCTCAAACTATTCTTAATAGTTTAGAAAGAAATAAAACATTTAATTCTCATAATTCCAATGTTTTAAATTAAGTATACTAAATATTAGTTTTACTAGTATAGTACAATAGTATTACTAGTACAGAAAATAGTTCTACTATTTTCTATTTCCTTATACCTTTACAGATGACAGTAAAATTTTTGACAAAAATGTTTTAAAGTCACAGAACTGTAATTTTTCCATTAAGATCACTTCGCAGTTTCAGCTTGCACCATCATTTGACACAATCCTGCACGTGAATGAAGGAAAGTGAGGACTGCTGGTATAAGGATTGGAGAAAGAAACAAAACTGCTATTATTCTCAAATAACATGATTATTTACATAGAGAGAAAATTTAAAAATAAACAATTAGAATTTAAAGTGTTCAGCAGAATGCTAAACACAAAAATCAAAATTTAAAACTCTATACATGATGAAAAGGTAAAAAATTAGTTTCTTGAAAGATGTCAACTTTAATAAAGGTTCACAATTCCAAAATGTAAAATCATCTGAAAACAAAGTTTATCTGTAACTCCTTCGGTGGCAAAACAAGCCCCAAACTGAGATGATGTTATTTATAGTTTTTATGTGCCAGAAAATATTGGGATATAATAAATGGTATACAGATTAAGTATGTAGGATTAAGTTTAGCACAAGTGTTAAAACCCTCTACTGAGAAAATTATAAAACTTTTATTGAAAGACATTAAAGAATACCTTTGAAATGGAGAGATATGCCAAGGTAATTGATTGTATATCTCATTTTGTAAGTTGTCAATTCCTTCCCAACTGATTTATAAATAAATGTAATCTCCTTTGGTCTTTTTGTAAATCCCAACTGATCTTTTGGCAAAACTTGACAAGTGATTCTAAAATTTGTATAAAAGTACAAAGGGCTAAGAATAGTAAAAAACAGAGATGAACAATATGAAAGGACCTGCTATACCAGATATAAAAATTTATTAGAAAGCTGTATGAATTAAGACAATATATTTGTATAAGGAAGAAAGAACAGTAAAAGAGAAGAAAGATCCCAGAAACTGATGCACAGATATATGGACAATATATAATAAAAGTGACTCTGTAAAGACTATCTTTATTTCAAACTACTTCTTCAAGGACATCTGTATATCAAACAGCATTGAAGGACAGAAATAGATCTCTCCGTATGGGTGAAATAGGTTATGGGGACTAAGGAGGGCACTTGCTGTGATGGGCACTGGGTGTTGTATTGAATTGTTGAATCACTATACTGTACACCTGAAACTAGTACACTATACATTAACTACCTGGAATTTAAATGAAACTTTAAAAAAAAGTTTCCAGAGTGCTAGAAATTTTCTGTTTCTTTACTTAGACACGAGTTAAATGGGCACTTGCTTCATAGTTAGATATTTAGTGTACGTTTCTATTGCTTGCATTTTTATTTACTGCTATTGTTTTTCACAATTTAAAAATATCTAATTTTAAATGATTAGACCATCACATCATTAGAACTTGGAGTATATAAATTTACACTAACATGCTAAATGGAAAGAATCTTATTTCCTAATTATGCTACTTTCCCAATTTCTTTATTCCATTGGTTTATACACAACAGGTACTCAGTAAAAGCATAATCAACCAGGAGAGAGGAGAGCTCAGAAGATAACTAGCATAATATTACCAAATCACACGATCACATGAATCATTTAAAAGGATCTAATAACACTAGAGAAATTTAACAATGGAGGCTAGTACTATAAACCTTTAAAAATGTATAACAGATTAATATTTAATATTTATATAATATTTTACTTCTTTGCATCATCTATTAAATGACTAACAGGCACTATTCAGTAGTGAATGCAAATATTACTGGTTTTCATAAGCAAGTATTCATCACTCTAGCCACTTTTCTGGGCAACCCACCAAGTAATACATAATTTAAGTTTTCTGTTTAATTTTTCCTATCTTGGTTACCAGACCTACCATAACCATTTGTGTAATTGAAGGAACTAATCAGTTAAATTACATACTACTTTTATTGTTCTCTTAAAACACTGGCCCAAGGTACACACTATAGATAAATATTTTCAGATTTAAAAATGATTTCTGTATTTTTAAAACACACATTATGTCAGACTACTAGCTTTACTGGTATCCATGTTCTCCTCTTTTTCAAGGCATACACATTGATGATATTTTCTCAGCCTCCTATTAAATCAGATGTGACCATTTGACTGAGTTCTGGTTAATGGGAAATAAGGAGAGGTAAAGTGTGCCACATTCAGGTCTGGCCCATCAAGACCTCCTATGTGCAATCCTATTCTTCCTTCCTCTTTCTACTAGCTAGATGCAAAGGATCCAGCAGAGGACTTGACCCTGAAGAATTTCAGAGCCTCAAGATTAATGGACCCTGGATCACTAACTAAACGATCACATCGAGGCCATTTACCAAATTCCTGCAATAAAGTGTTACATGAATAAGAAATCATTTTATTTGATTTGCTAAAGCCTCAGAGATTTTCAGGTTGTCAATTAAAGTAATTAATCATCCTGACGAACACAGAACATTTACCAGTGAGACTCTATATGTGTTATTCGTTCTGTTCCCAAATGTTACTACTGATACATTCAGGGCCTGCCACTGTCCTCCTGTATGTCAACTTTGTGTGATTTAGACAGAGACCATTTTAGTAGATAAATTAGGAAAAGGCGCCCCCTCTGGGAGGACACAACTCCACGGAAACAGCTTGGCAAGGAAACTGTGTGAAGGAAAGGGGTCTCTTTCTGTAAGGGTCTAGGACAAGGTTTCAGTTGGGCAAGGTAAACCAGGACTGGATTTCAAGTTTCCATTTTAGCTATAGCTTAGCAGAGGCACAAACCATACAATCATTCTCAAAGGCCCTAGGTATACTTCTCTACCATTCTTTTTCCTACCACAGCAAATGGTGCTCCTATGATCCTTCACATATCAGCTATATTTCAGTAAAACAGACACAAATTTGCCTGCATATAGGCAAGGTAATTTTTTAGGTAAAAAACTGTAAAATATAATTCTTAAAAGATTTAAGATAAAAATTTTAAATTTAAATTCCTATTTAAATTTAGGTGGTCAAATTATTCGTTCAACCTAATAAATTTCAAAAAGAAGATTGGTTTTCAAAATTAAAAAGCAATTACTGAATTTCTTCTCCTATTACATTAAATCCATTGTAAGCAAAGTACATACATAATTTTCACTGTTATCAATTTAATTTCCAGTTTTTCTGACACTTTCTAGAATTAAGGGTAGGGGAACTACTATAGAGGACAGTGGAAGGAATCCCAGCCAGGCCGATATTTAAGCTACAGCACTACTGGCTACAGAAAATCAGTTAATTAATGCTGGAACAAAGAAAAGGAAAGAAAAGAAAAGAAAAGAAAAGGAAAGAAAAGGAAAGGAAAGGGAAGGAAAGGAAAGGAAAGGAAATAAAAGAAAAGAAAAGGAAAGGAAAGGAAAGAAATGAAATGAAATGAAATGAAATGAAATGAAATGAAATGAAATGAAATGAAATGAAATAAATAAGAAGTACCAAAATGCAAAGCAGCCCCCAAAGAACTCTTTCCTTCTAACACACTGCACAGCCTCAGAGACCAAATAAATTGTGAACATTTGAACTTCAGTTGAAAAAAAATATCAGTTAACTCCTTAGGAGTTCAGGTTGCTCATCTGATATCTCCAATCCACACCCTGTTAAAAAAATTTCTTCAAAATCTGACCCATAGAAACTCAACCAAAGGGAGATAATTGGTGTGAGAATTATAATGAGCTTATGAAATGCCTAGCACAGTGACTGGGATCCAGCAGATACTAAATAAATATCACCTCATTCTTAAGCTCAACTGTAAAATTCTATGACTATTGCCTCTATTCTTACTGTTGAATTCATTAGTTAAAAAAAAAAAAAACTTTAAAAAATATTTCTTAAGGCACTTCCAAATCTTAATTCAAAGATTCTACCAACCTACAATGAAAATTCAAACTTTTGTCTTTTAGAGATTAAGCACACATATTAGAATACATACTAAAATTGGGCAAATAGCAGACAAATACTGTATTTAAAATAATATACATATTATATATAAATATAATGTGTTAATTTTCTCATATGTTAAATAAAAATATTCTGAAACAAAAGATGGGAAGAAAAGTAAAAAGACCTCTTGTCTGAATTCCTGTAAGAACTTTCAAAAAGCCCTGATGAATTGATTTTAAAAGGAAAAACAACCAATAAAAAAAAGTATGTGAAACCCAAGAAAGCAAAAAGGCACTGCAATATCTACTAACATGGGAATGCACATAAACACCAGTACTGAAAGAAACAAAACTTATAAATTAAATACTATTTTTGGTACAGCTTGTCAAATAATTAATGACTGGCAGCACTCATTCCTGTAAGGGTGAGATGCACCAGATTCTCTTTTAAATCATTAGTAGAAATATAAATTGCTGTACCATTTAAAATTTTTCACCTATTAGGAAAAAAATTTCTAATTAAAATTCTCTACAGTTTCTCATTGTTTTACCTACTAGGATCTATTAATTTTTTTTTTTATTAGAGTGAGAGAGTGTGCATGCAAGTTGAGGGGGGAGAGACAGAGGAAGAGGGAGACTCTAAAGTAGGCTCCACACCCAGTGCAGAGCTCCATCTCACAATTCTGAGATCATGACCTGAGCCAAAATCAAGAGCTAGATGCTTAACTTACCAAATCTATCTAATAAAATTTTTAATTTTATTAAATTAATTTTATTAAATGAATCTATCTAATAAAATTTTTAATGCAAATATGCTTTGCTGGAGGGATGCTATTTTTCAAAATTATTAAGATAAAAGCACAAGTGTAACAAGATAAACATGGATGTTCACTGCAGTATTGCTTTCAACTTAAATGAACGTGATGTGGATCAATCAGTGTGGATGTTAAATAATTAACATCTGTAACATAAGCTATGATGTTGCCAAAAATTTTGAGATTTTTAAGTTTTTTTTAAGTATTTTTAAGTATTCACCTGAAGAAAATATCAATGATAAATATACTATTAATATGAAGAACAAGAAATAAATTTAAGTATGAGCCTAGTTTCCTACAGAGGATAAAAAACTACATTTTAAGTGAGCATACATAACAGGAAAAGATTCATGCCAAACGTAAAAGAATGAATTTGAAAATAAATAAGACAATTTTTACTTAATGTACCTCTGTATTATTTAAATTATTAAAACCACAATTACCTTTTAAATTTAAAAAAAAAAGACTGGGGCGCCTGGTGGCTCAGTCAGTTAAACATCTAACTTCAGCTCAGGTCATGATTTCAGGGTCCTGGGATCAAACCCTGTGTTAGGCTCCCTGATTGGGGGTGGGGGGGCGGGTGTCTGCTTGTCCCTCTTCCTCTGCCTAGCCCCCAAGCTCAAGTTCTCTCTCTCTCAATTAAAAAAAAAAAAAAGTCTTAAAAAAATAAATTAGTAAAAAATAAACTTAAAAAAAGATTCTTATGAAATACTCAAGATGTCTCGTATGTGCCTAAAATAATAAAAAAAGTTATCAATTTCATTATTTTTATTGTATCTTACCCAAGGTTATAAGAATATAATTATCTCTAATACTAAGTGGCATGATATATACTTGAATTTATATTCAGAATAAATTAACTAAAGAGGAGACAGAGCACAGGCAATTTTCTTATACTCTGTCTTGGATTTGTATCTTTAGATAGAAGAAAAAAATATTTAAAAATATCAACCACTGAGAGTACCTATTCACTTCCAAGGATGTTGTAAGAAGAAGTCCTAAAATAAAGTATTAAGCCATGATGTAACATAAAACACTTCTATAAAACTGTCCCACAATTTCTAGTGGTAAATATTTATGTTCCTTCCTCCACAAACAGAAATGGAACCTTCTTTTCTTTTCACCTGACATCAATGTGATACCAAGTATTTCCCAGAACTGTGATTACCAAAATGCCACGAAATGTACTGAATTCTTCTACAATGTACAAACTACTGTATCCCTCGAAATTCACTCAGTATTTGTTAGAAGACTATATATACAAATGACACTAAACCAATAACCTTGTCATCTCATTCAACTTATCAACAACTGTGAGTTGAGGAAGAAATGGTATATATAAGTTATTTACAGTAACTGTGTTAACAAACAGTACAGCCACAATTAGAACTCCGGCTATCTTATTCAATCTTTACATAGTATATATAACCTATGAAAATATGAGCTATTTTCAAGACTTTAGGAAGAGAACAAAATCATAGAAGATGAGGAGGAAAGGGAAAATAGAATAGAAAGAAATACAAAAACATGACAATGGTAGCAAGTCAAACTGCAAGAAAAATTTACCCAAAGCATATGAGGCATAGCTAGAGCAGCAGGATGTATCTATGTATATGCTGTTTAGTTGGTGTAGTTCATTTCCTCAGAAAGGAACTTTAATTTCCTCAGAGAGGATCTCTCACTTCATTCCATGCCAGCTACCTCAGCACCTATGAGACCCAAAATTTACCTCTGATCTCCCTTTATCCAGGGTTCACGATGGTCTAGTGTTGGTCTTAGGGAAATAGGCATTTCAGAGATGACTCCCCACAAACAGAATGGCCTGGTTAACTCTGTATGGGTCAGCCAGTGCTGAATCAATGCTATGTAACAAACATCTTTAAAAATGCCAGTGGCGGAGCACCTGGGTGGCTCAGTGGGTTAAAGCCTCTGCCTTCGGCTCAGGTCATGATCCTGGGGTCCTGGGATCGAGCCCCGCGTTGGGCTCTCTGCTCAGTGGGGAGCCTGCTTCCTCCTCTCTCTCTGCCTGCCTCTCTGCCTACTTGTGATCTATCAAATAAATAAATAAATCTTAAAAAAATAAAAATAAAAATGCCAGTGGCTTAAATATTAAATGCTAATTCCTTATTCATTAATGCATGTTGGCTAGAGCTACTCCAGCTTCAGGTTGTGGGTCAAGTTCAATTCTTCTTCACGTTATCTTTCATTCCGGGACTCAGTCTGCAGGGGCAGTAGTTACCTGGGGCAAACACTTCTAGTAAATGGCAGAAGTACAGGAGAGCTGGAGGAATTGTACAAGTCCTCTTAAAATGTTATCTTCCAAAATGACCTACTGTCACTTCTATCTCCTTTCTATTGGCCCAAGTAAGCCATACAGCTAAGTCCAAAGTCAGGGATATATGTTCCACCCCAAGGGAAAGGGCGCAGAAGGATTATTTCTGAGCAATAATTCAGTATTCAATAAACTCTAAGAGAAAGTCCCAGAAAAAGTTGATCACCACTGATCAATTCACTACTATCAAATTCTCACATGATGAAGAGCTAAGATGAACAGAAAACATGTGAATGACAGAATCAAAATGCAAAAACTTCTCAATATACAGGCACAATGGGCTAAACTCAATACAAAAGACTCTCATAGGAGTAAAAATCCTGCTACAGCTCAGTATAGGATGGAGAAGATCTGATTATTAATAGCAAAGTATGTAAGACTCACTGGTTTTGAGTTTAAGCTCAGTAAGAGCCACTAAAATTATATAGATCCCTAACAGGATAATGTAACTTTGTCCATGTCAACAGTAACCAATATACATCACTGAGCAACTAGTACATATAAAGTACACAGTAAAACTTTAAAAAATGAAAATAAAAACACAGAAAGAAACAGTCTGCTCTCTCTGAGAAAATTACACCCATAGGTTTATTAAATTCAGTTTTGATCTGAGTATCAATGTCTGGGGAATAATGACAACAAAAAAACCCAACAAGATAGGTAAAAGGTTTAAAACTGAATTGCATAGGTCATTCAAATGTGAACTGAATAAACTACAGAAATTTAGGGCTGGAAATGCAGAAGTGGGATGCGGACCTGCAGAAAGAGAAAGAAAAGCGTAAAAGTTGTTTCCAGATCCCTTAAAAACTATCATATACCCAAGAAGTTTACTTAGAAGGGAATATTTTTGCTCAATATAAATAGGAACTTTCCTACTAGAAGATGAATGCATAAGGGACAGGGAAATTACTATCACTAAATTCAGAAAGAAGCTGCAAGGCCTCTGTACCAGAGGTTGGCAATTTTTTTTTCTCTAAAGTGCCAAAGGGTATATATTGTTGGCTTTGCAGCTGTACAATCCCTGTGTCAACTACTCGACTCTGTCAGTATGGCAAGAAAGCAGCCACAGACAACATGTAAACAAATGAACATGATGGTCCAATAGAATTTTACTTACAAAAACAGGTGTCAAGTCAGATGGCTACAGTTTGCCAACCCCCTCTCTATATTAAAAAGAGAGAAAGAAGGTAAAGAGGGTTGGAATATATACAACCTTTACATCACTTCCAGCTCCGAGGCTCCATAAAAAGTCATTAAGGCAATTCAATAATATACAGAAATAGATAGGGGAAAAGGTCATTTTTTATACTTTGATATATCCCATGCATATATGTGTATATTTATAATCACATAAAGAAAGGAATTTGCTATAAAGGGAAGATACACATTCTCTGAATGAGGTTTGAGTGGGAAATGAAGTAAGAGAATTTCAAAACAAGTAAGACCCAAGAGTTTATACTAATTTTACTGATAAGTATAATTGAAAGTGAAGGGCTAAAACCACAATGTGTTATTTGTAGAGATGCGCTGGCTATGAAACAATAAAACCATCAAAGCCTAAGTGACATTTATATAGAAAATATAAAGAATTAAGTTCAAAGCAAAAATAATTTCAAAGTGTGTATTGAATTACAAAGCCAAGAGAAGCAAATGTTCCTTCTTTCACATATAAACTTAGTACTTTCTAGGCTTCTTATATAGTAGCTCTTCAAGAAACTAAAACTAACAGAGAGAGAGAGAGAGAGAGAGAGAAGGAGAGAGAAAGACACACACACACACACACACACACACACACACACACACACACACATTAGGGGAAAACGCCATCAAAAATATTTGCTTAGTGGGGCGCCTGGGTGGCTCAGTGGGTTAAGCCGCTGCCTTCGGCTCAGGTCATGATCTCAGGTTCCTGGGATCGAGTCCCGCATCGGGCTCTCTGCTCAGCAGGGAGCCTGCTTCCCTCTCTCTCTCTCTGCCTGCCTCTCTGCCTACTTGTGAACTCTGTCTGTCAAATAAATAAATAAAATCTTTAAAAAAAAATATTTGCTTAGAAATACCCAATGAATCTGCAACAAAAAAACCATTTCTAACGATACCACACATGGTTCCATGCATTCAAGAACTGCCTAATGATACGGAAAAATAATTCACAGAACACACAAACCTAGCCATGTTTTTTAATAACTGCAAAAATAACATGGCAATTCCTTTAGTATACTGTGTGATTTGAACAGGATGGTATTAAGAAAGATTTTATTCAGTTTCACTATCAAACATAACTAACTCAGAACTATTTAAATCAATAAAGCATTATGTAGTTAACAAATGTGATTTGGAGTTTAAATTTTGTATGAGCATATATTCTGATGGCACAACTAAAATGACAGGAAAATACTCTGGACAGTTATCCAGAATGTAAATCAATACACTGCTTCCGTCATCAAGAAACTCTTGCTATGATTTAAAAAAAAATCACCTGTCTAAACAGTATGCTTAGTAATAGAGTATAATTGTGGATTATTTAAAGGCTAATGTAATATATTATTCTCTCACTAAGTGATAATACGGAAACTGATCATATAAAACAGTTACTACATGCTAAGCTTTGACAGTTATCAAAGAGAAAATGTTCTGTCAAAAATGAACAATGAAATGAATTCTCAGTGTTTCTGCAAGATTTAAAAAAAAAAAAAAAAAGGTTTGATCCCAATGCTTTAAATGTGAACTGGTTAGCCAGACATGTTTGTCCTATATATTTGGCATTTTTTTAATTACTTCATACCTCCATGTAAGGAAGGCACATGAGTGTTTCGCAGCGGCAATAAGATCAAAGCAAAAAGTAGTATGAAAGATCATCATTCAAAAAATTGCCAGAACTGATACAGGAATTCAGTGAAGTCACAGAATACAAAATCAATATACAGAAATCTGTTACAACTCTATATACCAACAATGAAGCAGCAGAAGGAGAAATCAAGGAATTGACCCCATTTACAATTGCCCCTGAAACCATAAGATACCTAGGAATAAACCTAACCAAAGAGGTAAAAGACTTGTACTCTGGAAACTATAAAGCGCATATGAAAGAAATTAAAGATGACACAAAGAAATGGAGAAACATTACACGCTCATATATTGGAAGAACAAAATTTGTTCAAATGTGTTTACTACCCAAAGCAATCTACACATTTAATGCAACCCCTATCAAAATAACAGCATTTTTCACAGAACTAGAACAAACAATCCTAAAATTTGTATGGACCCAGAAAAGACCCCAATTAGCCAAAGCAATCTCAAAATAGAAAAGCAAAGGTGGAAGTATCACAGTTCCAGACTTCAAGTTATATTACAAAGCTGTAGTGAACAAGACAGTATGGTACTGGCACAAAAACAGACACATAGATCAATGAAACAGAACAGAAAACCCAGAGATGAACCCACAACTCTATGGTCAACTAATCTTTGACAAAGAAGGAAAGAATATCCAATGGAAAAAAGACAGTCTTTTCAACAAATGATGTTGGGGAAACTGTACAGTGACATGCAAAAGAATGAAACTGGACCACTTTCTTATACCATACTCAAAAATAAACTCAAAATGGACGAAAGACCTCAATGTGAGATAGGAATCCATGAAAATCCTAGAGGAGAACATAGGCAGTAACCTCTCTGACAACAGCTGTAGCAGCTTCATACTAGATAAATGTCCTCTGGGGCAAGGGAAACAAAAGCAAATATTGGGATTTCGTCAAGATAAAAAGCTTCTTGCACAGTGAAGGAAACAACCAACAAAACAACTTTCAGAATGGGAGAAGATATATGCAAAAGACATATCTGATAAAGGGCTTATATCCAAACTTTATAAAGAACTTATCAAACTCAACACCCAGAAAACAAATAACCCAATTAAAAAGTGGGCAGAAGACAGGAGTTGACATTGTTTCAAAGAAGACATACAGATGGCTATCAGACACATGAGAAGATGCTCAACACCACTTATCATCAGGGAAATACAAATTAAAATGGCTACAATTAACAACACAAGAAACAAAAGATGTTGGCAAGGATGCAGAGAAAAGGGAACCCTCTAACACTATTGGTAGGAAGGCAAACTGGTGCAGCCACTCTGAAAAACAGTACAGAGGTTCCTCAAAACCTTAAAAATAGAACTACCATAAGACTCAACAAATGCACTACTAAGAATTTAACCAAAGGCTACAAAAATACTGATTCAAAAGGGTATATGCACCTCCATGTTTATAGCAACATTTATTAACAATAGCCAAATTACAGAAAAAGACCAAATGTCCATTGATTGATGAATGGATAAAGAGGATGTGGTATTTATACACAATGGAATATTACTCAGCCATGAAAAAGAACGAAAATCTGCCATTCGCAACACGTGGATGGAGCTAGAGTATTATGCTAGGTGAAATAAGTCAGAAAAGACAAATACCATATAATTTCACTCATATGTGGAATTTAAGAAACAAAACTGATGAACATCGGAGGAAGGAAGAAAGAGAGAAAGAGGCAAACCATAAAACAGACTCTTCAATTCAGAGAACAAACTGAGGGCTGCTGGAGGACAGATGGGTGGGGGATGGATTAAACGGGTAATGGGTATTAAGGAGGGCACTTGTGATTAGCACTGGCTGTTTTAAGTGATGAATCACTAAATTCTACTCCTGAAACTAATATTACACTATATGTTAACTAACAAATTTAAATAGAAACTTAAAACTGCAAAGAAAAGATCCAGGTTTCAACAGATACTTAAGACATGTTCCATAATTTAACAATAATTTTCAATGAAATAGTTATGATCAGATACTGTACATTTATTTAAGGATTTTCACTTCATACATTATATACATACAAATTTCCTATCTTTTTCCCATCCAAAGAAAATCTAAATATAAGAAATCTATGAATCTAGAATCCATTCCTTTGAGAGATAATTTAAATTTAACTATAACTCAATAGGATAAACTGCTGGAACAGACTACCAAAGCAAAGATAAAAAATGAATTCTGGAAGTAAAAAATCACTTCATCTTGGGAGAAAAGTTAGAAATGTATATCCTGAGTTTGCTGAAATTTCTTAAGTCTCTTCTCCAGTTCAGTTCTCATCAACATTCTTCTGAGAGTCTGGTTTCTCTACACTGAATATTGTTAAAACAAAACCTAAGAACAGTTGACATATATATACATTACCTTTTGTGAGTCGCACTGCTGTCAACCCAACCTAGTTTAGATAAATTAACAGCAAGCAGCAAATCTGTCACATTAAAATTTTTACTAATGTATACAGCATTTGTTTAGTGTGCATACAGGCATTTAATAAATGGGGAGTTGCAATTTCACTCAACTTGTCTAGTTAGTATTGTAGAATGACAAAAAAGTTATGACTATAATAGCAACTCTATATTAATAGGCTACATGAAACTTTCAGGTAACAACATTTACAGTTTTTCTAATTCTTTTCTTTTTCCTTATGTATGACTACTCTATCAAAATGTATTTTATTATCTACTTAATTAAAAATTTTTAAGCTTCTATCTTATGTCCTTTTCCATATCATTTTCCAGTAGTTTTTATTATGCTTTACAGAAGTGTCCATCAATGAATTACTAGGAAGAAAAAAAAAAGTCCTCACAACAGATAGTTTAAGAAGCACAATTCTAGTGCACAGGCTGCCAAATTACAGCCTGCAGTCTATTTCTCTAAAGTTTGCCTGTAACAAAATCACATCTACTTGTTTACCAGTTGTCTATGGCTACTTTCACTCAGCAAAGTTGAGTAATTTTGGCAGAGATCATATGACCCTCAAAGCCTAAAATATTTATATCTGGTTCTACGCAAAACATGTTTGCTAACCCTTGCTCTAGATGGCTGAGCAAAACACTGAGCCTATATTCCTCTCTCAATCATTCAGTAGGCAAAGACATTGTTAGAGCTTAGGACTCCTCAGATGATTAAACACTCCTAACTGCAGAGCTCTAGAAGAATTGAAATTTAGATACTATTTAGGTACTCTCATTGAGAGGGAATAAAGGGCACATAAACCCATCAACATGGTCTCTGTCTCCCGGTATACTAAAATTCTCATTTGTGCGTCTAATTCTGATTTTAAAAAAGAATCACAATCCAGGCCATCTGGGTGACTCAGTTAGTTAAGCATCTGCCTTCTGTTCAGGTCATGATCACAGGGTCCTGGGATCGAGTCTGGCATCAGGCTTCCTGCTCAATGGGGAGATCCTGCTTCTCTCCCTCTGCTTGCCGCTCCCCCTGCTTATACTCTCATTCTCTCTCTCTCACTCACTCTCTGGCAAATAAATAAGTAAAATTAAAAAATAAAAATAAAAAGAATCACAATCTGATCCAGATAGGAGAAACAGCACTAAATCTGGAAGACCCTAAAGAATCTTCGAACCAGACACATAATGAGGGTTCCAACTATAGGAGCATATGTGTATGTGTGTGTATGTGTATCATATGTACACATATGAGGAGCTAGAGAAAAAGGACCTTCTCCCACTGTAATTTTTATCTAACTGCACTTTCAACACTATCAAAAAACAGTATCCTATGTAGATTTCAAGAAACAATGAAAACAGTAGAAAAGATCATTTTAGTTTGATGTGCTTTAGATTTTATCTGGAATCTAATCTTAAAGTGAGATGTTACATTTATAATAGTTATCTAATTCAATGCCCATGGTTCAAGTATTTTAAAAGAATAAAATTATTTTTATGAAAACCTATGCCAGATTAGGTCATTATATTTTATTACGGGCTGGAAATGCAAAGTCTATAAAATGGAAGGATATCCTATTATTTTAATACCTCACTATTACACTCAAATAGCTCAAATAGCTTCCTATGATGATTTTTTTTCTATCATGATTTTTTGAATTCCATGATAATACACATCATATATAATATACATCAAATAATGAACACAAATTCTAGAAAGTTGCTGAAAATTATACATTAGGATTAGTTTAAAAACTCAACTTCAGAATATTCGTGCTAAGAATGTTTTGAGCATAATATCAAAGAGTCAATACATCAATAAATATTGGGTTTTTCCTTTCAAAAAGATCAAAAGCCACAGGAATGACATGCCATTCTCAGCTTTAAACAGTTTATAACCTAGTTGAGGTCCTCTACAAAATTTAAAAGCAAGAAATGCTTCTAATGGTTAATGGTATGAAAGAATTTGTCTGCCTTCAAAACCCTTATTAGCAGGGTTCCTTGGTGGCTCAGATGGCTGGGCGTCTGCCTTTCAGCTCAGAGGCCTGGGATCGAGCCCTGCATCAGGCTCCCTGCTCAGCGGAGAGCCTGCTTTGCCCTCTCCCTCTGCTGCTCCCCCTGCTGTGCTCTCTCACCCTCTGTCAAATAAACAAATAAAATCTAAAAACAAAACAAAACAAAAAGCTCTTATCAGCACTTGTATCCTAAAATATTGCAAATTACAAGAAAATGCTACAATTGTATAAGCCATAATATACTTTTAAAAATTGGCTAAGATGACTTTCTAGTATCTTTTTTTTAGAGTTCAAACCTCCAAAAAAAGTAAATCTAATTTTGAGCATTGACAATCAGAAGTCTTTTTTTTTTAATTAACATATAATGTATTATTTGCCCCAGGGGTACGGGTCTGTGAATCATAAGGCTTCCATATTTCACAGCACTCACCACAGCACATACCCTCCTCCAGTGTCCATAACCCAGCCACCCTACCCCTACCCCCCCCCCCCCAGCAACCCTCAGTTTGTTTCATCAGATTAAGAGTCTCCTATGGTTTGTCCCGCTCCTGATCCCATCTTGTTTCATTTTTTCCCCTCCCTACCCCCCACAACCCCCCACTCTCTCAAATTCCTCATATCAAAGAGATCATATGGTAACCACAGTGGATTCAGTCCAAAATTTAAATAAAGAATATAAATAAAGAAGAAAAAGACTAAAACATCAACTCAATGAAAAAGAGAAAATGAACCTTTCAAAAACAAAGCGTATCTGAGGTATTTCAATGGAAATGTCCTTATGTCTGCAATTTACTTTGAAATGTACCAAAAATAAAATGAATTCATGAATGGCAGAATGATCAATAAATGGATATGTGGTAAAACAAGTATACCAAAATGTTAATGGTAGAATATAAGTGGTATATGAGTGTTAACTGTCATATTCTTTTAACTTTGCTCTATGTTTGAAAATATTCATAATAAAAGGGAATGAAATAAAGCATATTAAAATTTTAACATCCTTTCAGCATGACATCAGTTGAAGAATTTAGTGAGTACAATATACTTGTCTCCAAAAAAAGAATTTGGAATGCTCTCAATTTTATTCACAAGAACAGATTAACTGATTTGAATTACCAACACAAAGATACAAAAAACTAGTTAACAGCACACAAAGAATAATGGAAAATTAAATAGAAGAATGGGGAGGGGTCTCATTAATTGTTCACTAACCATTTTTAAGGAGTAGGGGGAAACATTTTAAAAACCAAAGAAGATATTTAGATAAGTAAACTGGCATGAAGGCTTTTAGAATCCTCACAATTCCAGAACTGTTCCAAACCTAAAAGTCAACAATGTCTAAAACATCTTTGGTAGCAAAGAAGCAGCTGCTCTCTCTCTTTGAATCCTAGGACATAGAGTAAAAATCTGTGCTAGAACACATTTCCCCTGCTCTTGTTTTCAGGATAGTTCTAATTTCTAATCCACTGTACTACTGGATTTTTAGTCTACACACACACACACACACACACACACACACACACACACACAATCTTGTTTATCTTAGATAATTCAGCTATTTATTCTGCTATGAAGTGTTTATCCATAAGAAAGCATACTCTAATTAAAAAAAACTAAGCAAACAGTAACTATACATTATTATCATTATCATTATTCTATTTATTTTATTTATTTATTCTATTCTATTTTACAGATTGGCAAATGGATCCAAGTCCCACAGCAAGTAAATGGCAGAGCTGGGATTCAAACCATATTTTTAACCATCAGACTATACTCTCCATTTAGAAAATTCCTATCCTCCAGAGACCCACTTTTAGTAAATACTCAAGATTTCTAACTCATGAAGATCTAAAGATTTTGAAAATGGACCTTAGGTTCTTAAGAACTGAGCCAAAGGGCAATGGGGGCCTCTGTGTTTAAGAACTGGAATATTTTATTCCAACAGTAACTGATAGTGAATGCCTTAAACACGGAAGTCTTCCCTGATCGTTCATTACTAGTATGGACTGCTTCTCTACTTATAATCTTGCTGCATATAATTGTGATTTGGAAACTACCTCATTCTGCCTTATGCTATACTAACTCATTTACACAATTTTTTATCCTACTTGATTATGAACCATTTGAGGCTAAAAATCAAGTTTTATCTTGCATCTACCCTGAAAAACTGACTTAAGAAACCATTTGGTTCATATTACTCAATAATTCAACATTTAAGTCACTAAAAAAAAAAAAATTGAATAGCTGCTCACTAAAATAAGTTAATAACATTAATAACAGTTCATTAGAATATTCCTTTGAATCAATGATGCTTGGTCTACATTTATTAATCTATAGAGAATAAGGGTATAATTCTGCTAAATGATACATGTTTTTAAGACTAGAGAAAGGCAAATGTCATGAAATGGATATAAGGATTTAATCCTACTATAAAAAGTGTTACCAACTTTTTGCAAACTAAGTGTAAACTTCATTAAATAATTAATTTCTGAGAACATAAAGGAATTAATTTATACTACATGACTACATAAGTGACTTCTGGTTTTCAACTACTAGTTAAAAAACATGCTTAGATTTCCTTCTAGCAAGACCACTTTCTTGGCCTAGGAATATCAATTGGAGAGACACCTGGGTGGCTCAGTTGGTTAAGCATCTGCTTTCAGTTCAGGTTGTGATCCAAGAGTCCTGGGATTGAGTCCCACACCTGGCTCCTTGTGCAGAGGGGAGCCTGCTTCCCCCCTCTGCCTGCTGCTCCCCCTACTTATACACAGGTGCTCTCTCTCAATCTGACAAATAAATAAATAAATAAATAAATAGATAAATAAATACATAAATTCTTTTTTTTTAATTATTTATTTATTTATTTCACAGAGAGAGAGATCACAAGTAGGCAGAGAGGCAGGCAGAGAGAGAGATAGAGGAGGAAGCGGGCTCTCCGCCAAGCAGAGAGTCCGATGTGGGACTCGATCCCAGGACCCTGAGTTCATGACCTGAGCTGAAGGCAGAGGCTTTAAACCACTGACCCACCCAGGTGCCCCAATACATAAATTCTTTAAAGAAAATACCATTTTGATTCCTACCCGGAATTGTAATTTCCAACACAATAGACATGAAAAGAGCATTCTTGTGTCTTGCTTCAAATGTTATTTAAGCACTTACGATGTCCCAGATATTGTACTAAGTGTTAGAAATAAACCATGAGGGAAATATCCTGTATTCAAGGACTTCACAGATGAAGAAGTAAGGTGTGGGTGCTATCATGGAATGTTTCCTGGATAGTACTATGGTTTGCTCTTTTAAAATAAAAGCATTAGGGGGGCACCTGGGTGGCACAGTCAGTTAAGTGTCTGCTTTCAGCTCAGGTCATGACCTCAGAGTCTAGGGACTGAGCCTTGCATCAGGCTCCCTGCTCAGCAGGAAGCCTGCTTCTCCCTCTCCCTCTGCCCCCTTATTTGCTCTCTCTCAAATAAATAAATAAAATCTTTAAAAAATTTTCACTTTGACAAGTTGCAGGGAGTGCATCAGAGACAGGCAGTCGCATTACAGAACTGATTCTCAGTACCAAAAAACAAGAGATGGATGTAATTGTTGACTGTAAACAACATTAACATATATATTAAGAGGAAAGATCAAAAGTGTCTTCATATATAAATCGCAAATTCAAACTCTCCCAAACTTATGATCTAAAATACAGAAGCTTCTTGGGGCGCCTGGGTGGCTCAGTGGGTTAAAGCCTCTGCCTTCGGCTCAGATCATGATCTCAGGGTCCTGGGATAGAGCCCCACATCGGGCTCTCTGCTCAGCAGGGAGCCTGCTTCCTCCTCTCTCTCTCTCTGCCTACCTGAGATCTCTATCTGTCAAATAAATAAATAAAATCTTTAAAAAAAAAAATAAAATACAGAAGCTTCTCTCATGTAGGTAACGCTATGAAGCAGTACTCTAATAAGGACCATTAAATATTCATTAAGGATGATTCTCTTAGGCAAACCCAGGTAGGCTAGCTTTATTTCTTTCTATTTCTTTTTTTTTTTTTAAGATTTTATTTATTTATTTGACAGAGATCACAAGTAGGCAGACAAGCAGGCACAGAGAGAGGAGGAAGCAGGCTCCTCACTGAGCAGAGAGCCCGATGCGGGGCTCGATCCCAGGACCCTAGGATCATGACCTGAGCCGAAGGCAGAGGCTTTAACCCACTGAGCCACCCACGCACCCCAATTTCTTTCTATTTCTTCATAAGAATAAGACTTATTCAAAGACAGTGAATGCAATTTAACACAGCAATTTTAGGTGAGCCTAGTGGTGGGTATTAAGGAAGGCATGTACTCCACGGAACACTGGGTGTGCTGCATAAACAATGAATCTTGGAACACTGAGAAAAAGTAAAATTTTTCAAAAAAAGTAAAAAAAAAATTCTATAATCAAGTATCCAATGCTGTATTTTTTCCTTTAAATGACCACAAATGAATAAAAATAAAAATATTTCATTTTGCAGAGACTGTTTCTCTTCTTTCAGATTATATAATATCCTGGAACACATATCCCTCTTTATAGTTCTAAAGCTAAAACTATGTGTATCATCAAATAAGTTACCTATATACACCATTTCCCCCACATTTTAAAAAACTCTTCATTTACACATTTGCAAATAGTTTTTATTTTCTTTCCCCAGCCCAATTAAAATGGTACTTCTCATCACCATAAAAAACATTTATATCTGAAGAAGAAATAATCTAATTTTTATTAATGATATCCTCACCTCCTAACAGTGCCTGCCATGTGTCAGCTGAATTCCACTGCTAATAAATACTTAGATAAGAGGCTGGATGGAGAAGCTTCACCCTTATGCTTTTGATCCCCACAATATTTCAATATTTATTCTGAAACATTGTAAATTCCCCAAAACACCTATAATCAAACATAATCAGAAAATCACCACATTCAGGATTGTCATCTCCTTCCACTAAAGATAGGTAACAGGTTTGATTTTATCTATGACCAGTTTCATAAAAAGGATAGATGATACCCTACCAATTAACACTAGTCTTTATCAGCAATCACTCCATCTTATGGGCTCTCTTAAATAAAAATATTGCGTCTCTACTAGCTTCTGAGGGTTGCCAACAAACCTCTGGTTTGTAGATTTTGATCATTTGTCTGAATGGTCTATTTAAAGCTACTAATTAACAAAAATGAATATTCTAATCATTCTGGTTCTCTAGACATAATTCTAAAGTTCCTGGAATTTCCATGAGAAATTTCTGGTGCTACCTGGTTTCAGCTTTTCAGCAATTCCAGCGGAACAGAATGACACAATATGATTTTAGATTCCGGCCTCTTGTTGAAAATGAGATATGCAAACAAACACTAAAGTCATATAAAACTCAGAGCTTTTGGAAAAGGTTGGCACATTTAAGGAGCCATCATTTTTTTATTTTTCTAGATTATACAAAAGTAAATTGTAAGTTAAAGAAGAAAATCTACAAATTCCAGCTACTGCCACCAAGAGAAACTGACCTCTATAAGTGTAAAGAGTCAATGACAGAGGAAAGAAAACACGGGTTTTTTTTTTAACAGTCAGATATTAACGTTCATACTGTGTGAGGGTTGCCCTTTCTGAGCCTTGGTATCTTTAATTGTAGAAATAATAGCCAGTATCTTATTGGTATAAGAATTTAAATGAAACAATGATGTCTAGCATATATTTAGTGCTCCCAAAACTTAGAGCTTTCATTATAATTTAGGAGGGAGAAGACCCATCTTTACTTTTCTTTTTAATCTTTTTTTTTTTTTTTAGATTTTATTTATTTATTTGACAAAGAGAGACAGATCACAAGTAGGTAGAGTGGCAGGTAGAGGGAAAGGGAGAAGCAGGTTCCCCGCTGAGCAGGGAGCCCAATGCTAGACTCAATCCCAGGACTCTGGGATCATAACCTGAGCCAAAGGCAGCCACTTAATGACTGAGCCACCCAGGTACCCAAGATCCACCTTTTCAATCACATTTATACATAGCCACATCAAGGGGCCTAAATTTATATTTGAATAGGAAAATTATGCTTGGATACTAGTTTCCCAAAGCTGCTATAACAAAGTACTACAAACTTAGTGGCTTAAAACAACCAAAATTCATTCTTTCACAGTTCTAGTGGCTAGAAGTCTAAAATTAACATGTCAGCAGGGCTGGTTCCGTTTCAGAGAAACTGAAGGAGAATTTCCGAGGCTCTAAAGGACAATACATCCTATGTGTCTCTACTAGCTTCGGAGGGTTGCCAACAAACCTCTGGTTTGTAGATTCTTCACTCCAATCTCTGCGTCCATCTTCACGTGGCAGTCTCCTTTCTACCTCTTTGTACAAATGACTCTCTTCTTATAAGGACATCAATCACTGAATTAGTGATTGATCTTCTAATACACTATGATCACATATAAACTTGATTGTATTTGACATGAATTTGGGGGTAGAGGAGATATTCAACTCAGTAGAGTTACAAACCTTACTTTAAGAGAATAAGGGAATAGGGGCGCCTGGGTGGCTCAGTGGGTTAAGGCCTCTGCCTTGGGCTCAGATCATGATCCCAGTGTCCTGGGATCAAGCCCCGTATCGGGCTCAATGCTCTGCGGGGAGCCTGCTTCCTCCTCTCTGCCTCTCTGCCTAGTTGTGATTTCTGTCAAATAAAAAAAAAAAAAAGAGAGAGAGAGAGAATAAGGGAATTAAAAGTCACCAACTTAACTGGGTGTGGACATTAAGGAGGGCACATGATGTAATGAGCACTGGGTATTACATAAGACTGATGAATCATGGGACGCCTGGGTGGCTCAGTCAGTTAAGCCACAGCCTTCAGCTCAAGTCATGATCCCAGGGTCCTGGGATCAAGTCCCATGTCAGGCTCCTTGCTCAGCAGGGAGCCCGCTTCTCTCTCTGCCTGTTTGTGTGCTCTCTCTCTCTCTCTGACAAATAAATAAAACAAAATCTTTTTTTTTTTTTAAAGATTCCATTTATTTATTTGACAGACAGAGATCACAAGTAGGCAGAGAGGCAGGCAGAGAGGAGGAAGCAGGCTCCCTGCCGAGCAGAGAGCCCGACGTGGGGCTCGATCCCAGGACTCTGGGACCATGACCTGAGCCGAAGGCAGGGGCTTTAACCCACTGAGCCCACCCAGGCGTCCCAATAAAACAAAATCTTAAAAAAAAAAAAAAAAAAAAGACTGATGAATCACAGACTTGTACCTCTGAAACCAGTAATACATTATATGTTAATTAATTGAACCTAAATTTCAAAAATGTGTTAAAAAACAAAAACAAGTATGCTAGCTGTTTTTCACTCCATGAATTATAGATTTTTTTTTTACCACATTTTGCAAGAATGTGGAGAACTATATGGGTATCATATGAATTGGAAGAAAAGTCATATTACTGTATAATAATAACACATGAGATAATTATACCATAACCTTCTCTAGAAGTAGGTTTTTTTTATTTTTTTTTAAGATTTTATTTATTTATTTGACAGAGAGAGAGAGATCACAAGTAGGCAGAGAGGCAGACAGAGAGAAAGGCGGAAGCAGGCTCCCTAGTGAGCAGAGAGCCCAACTCAGGGCTCGATCCCAGGACCCTGAGATCATGACCTGTGCCAAAGGCAGAGGCTTTAACCCACTGAGCCACCCAGGTGCCCCAGTAGGTTCTTTTTACAGATCAGTAGTTTGTAGAAACTTCCCAAAGCTTGGGGAAATTTAATAATTTAAAATTTTAATTTAACTTAAAATTTAATTTAAAAATTGAATAATTACTACAGTAATTGCTTTAGATGCTGTGATACTGTGAATAAAGAAAAATCTTAGAGGAGATAAATATTTTGGTTCATAAAGAAAAGGTCACCAACTTAAACCAAAGCTTTTAAAAACTGTTAGAAGCTCTTTGAAGCAAAGATTTTATTTATCTCAGTGTATACTTGGTAAACTTATTCTTGATGAGACTGGTGCTTACCAAATCCAACAAGGTATCATGAGAGGAAAAAAAGTGGAATCTACAGAAGAATATTATTATTATTTGGCCTGATATCACAATGTTTCTACTCCTGTGATAAAACTATAATTAACAATGATTAACCAAGTCACTTCAGGGGTAGGGTATTAGATGACCAGATCACACAGCTTTAGAGTAATAAAACTGAGGTGAATATATTCCATGTGAATAAACAAATAAATCCACATGGACATATAAAGAAAATATTCATACTACCTGTATTTAATTTTATCAAAAAATAAAGAAGCTAAATTACACTAACATTTAAGCATAGGTATGCTTTTGGAGCATCCCATCCCTACTCCTGACTTGGACAGTCTACCAGATGAATACATGCCATGTACAACACACAAGGTATTCTGGGGAAGAAAGGGTATTATACCACACAGAGAGGTTTAGTAACATCCTGGTTTATGTATTCACTTTCAGAGTACTTGAATACACTGTCAGTTACATGTACCTGGCTAAGTCCATTTCTGGATTTCATATTTTAATTGACTGGCCCTCACAAAAACAGATAACTAGCTTTAAAAGGGTCCAATTAAGAAACAGGCTGAACTAAATACTAATGATTCACATACATGCAAATGACACTTTCTACCAATCCAAAGAGTTCTTTATCAAGAACAATATAATGTAGATACAATGACTATCCAATAAAATCTCATAAGAAATTACACCACTAGAATTTTACGCCTCGAGATATAAGCTAATGATAGCAGAAAGCCATCAGAAATATTAACAATACATTTTATATTTTTAAAATTTTAACAATATATTTTAAATACTTTAACTTTTTATGCATATTTTATAATATATACAATATATTACTACAGAGCACATGTATATAATTTAAAAATAAACATGCACATATATAACAGACTTTTTTATCTAATGTGTAATATACAATCAAAATATGTTTGAAAACTACTACTTAGACACTAGAATAGAGAAGGACAATATCCTTTTGGAACACGTAACTCCAACAGGGCAATTATTATGTGATAACATGATTCAACTTATACGAAATACATAGAAGCGAATTCATAGAGACAAAAAGTAGATCAGACAACATCAGGAGTAGGGAATGAGGAGTTACTGCTTAATGGACATAGAATTTCTGTCTAGGGTGATAAAAATGTTCTGGAAATACTGATGACAGTTTCACAACACTGCAAATGTACTTGATGACAGTAACTTGTACACTTATTTTTTTTTTACTTGTACACTTTAAAAAGATAAATTTTATGTTATATTTTACCAAAAAATATATATTTTACCAAAATTTTGTTATATGTTATATAAATTTTGTTATATATATTTAAAAACCTGATCACAAGTTCCCCCCAAAAAGAACCCTGAACTCATTCCCTCAATTCAAATTCAATGTTTATTAAATAATCTATTGACCCATGAGTTTGTTTCCTGAGTGCCTTAAAAACTAATTAACCAAAAAAAAGCTAATTAACCTGACTAGATAAGGCTCCTATTGTGAACAGATTAATTAACAGGTTGTTAGTTTTATTGGGAGATTTCTTCTAGATAAAGAAATAAAATCAATTTTCTAAACTTAAGAGCCAAGGTATAAACACCTTGTAAAACTCTGCCTAAAGTAAACAGATGGTCTCCATCTTTAAAATCTCTTAGATGGAGGGGCACCTGTGTGGCTCAGTCAGTTAAGTGGCTGCCTTCAGCTCAGGTCATGATCCTAGGGTCCTGGAATTGAGTCCCACATCTGGCTCCTTGCTCAGCAGGGAGCCTGCTTCTCCCCCTGCCTGCAGCTCCCCCTACTTGTGCCCTCTCTGACAAATAAATAAATAAAAATTTTATAAAAATTTTAAAAATCAAATAAATAAATAAAATCTCTTAGGTGGAAACAAATTACTATTTGGTTTACACCAGTTATGTCTATCTACTAGGGAATATAGGCATCAGTGCAGAATATTGTTTACCTTCAAGAAATGTAATCTTTTAAAAAATTATTTTTTGTTTTCCCACATCCTAAAAATCATCCATGTTCACAGCAAAAAACTACTTCTTTGGTACATCTGTGTCTTCAACTTTGCAAAAATGAATCATTTTGAACACTCTGAATGGGGCAAATTTCAACTAAAGATTACTATCATTTTCAAAACCTGAAACTGTGTTTCTTCATTCATTCATTCATTCCTTAAATAAACATTCACCAAGTATTTAAAACATACCAGAGACTCTGCAAAATGGGTGAAGAGGAGGGGTATAACGGGACAAAAAGTGACAGAAGCAAAAAGTTACTAGTGGAGCCCATTGAAGGGCTGTCAAATCCAGACTGAGCAACACAGGAGGTAATAAAATAGGACCAGCTGACACCTGATCTGCAGATTGAAGGACATACTGAAACTATCTAGAGACAGGCAGAAGGAGCCTTGTCATTTTTGTTTTTGTTTTTAATGAAGGATAAAATACTGTCTTTGTGACTGGCAAAGTACCTAGGACACAATATATGGGTTCCAGGCATAGACACTGAGACCACAAGTAGAATCAAGACCAAGTGGTTCCTTTCCAAAGAGAAAGCTCAAACATCCCACCAGCATTTCCTTATTGTAGGAATCGTGGAGGTTCCAAGTTACCTCCCTGCATCTGCCTTCACAACACTATATTACAGAGGATATGCAAAACTATATTATAGAGAATATGTGTAGGTAGGTAAGTAGGGAGAAAGGAAAAGACACCTATATAACTAAATATTCACCTCTTCTACATGGCCGTCATGACTATTCCAGTTTACCTCGTTTCACTTTTTTTTTTTTTTAAGATTTTATTTATTTGACAGAGAGAGAAATCACAAGCAGGCAGAGAGGCAGGCAGAGAGAGAGAGGGGAGGAAGCAGGCTCCCCGCCGAGCAGAGAGACCGATGCGGGGCTCGATCCCAGGACCCTGGGATCATGACCTGAGCCGAAGGCTGAGGCTTGAACCCACTGAGCCACCCAGGCGCCCCCCTGGTTTCACTTTTAACTTCAGTCACTACAAGATGGCCAGTATATCTATCATCAACAAAACTTATTTTCAAAGGGTTCTGTATACCTCCTAATCTAAATCAAGCTCAGCCTTTGACCCTTTAAATCAGAGGTTCCCAAATAATGTATTGCATACCCAGGAATATACCTGGAATGGGTATTCCTCAGCCCTTGAGAAAGCTAAGAGAGGCTTGAGGCACTGGGGCACTCAGGACTGCCAATGCTGCATTGGAAGTTCTGTAACTTTTTTCTAATGTCATTAAATCAGTCAGGCTTATGCCATAACAATTTGGCATTAAGATCTTTGATCATCAGGTATAAATACAGCATATTACTTATAACAATATTCAGACAAAAATGGACAGTCTCAGATGTAACATGCTCAGTATAACATTAATATGACTGGATGTCACCATGAATTGATGTCACCATCAATTACCTAAAAATCAAACTGACTAGATTTCTGATTTTTAATATTACCACTACAACACCTGATAAAGTTATATACATAACTTACATACATAAGGATGTCCACTCAGCAGTTTTATCCAACATAGTGCTCGAAGTACTAGCAAAAGCAATCAGACAAAAAAAAGAAATGAAAAGCATCCAAATCAAAAGAGAAGTAAAATGATCTCAGTTTAGAGATGATATGATCCTAAATGCAGAAAATCCTAAAAATGCCCCCCCAAAAAAACCTGATAGAATAAACAAATTCAATAAAGTTGCAGGATACAAAAAATCAAAATACCAGAAGAAACCCAGTTGTGTTTCTTTATACCAACAATGATCTATATAAAAGAAAATAATCACATTTATAATAGCATATATATATGAATAAATTTAACCAAGAAGGTGAAAGATCTGTCCAGTGAAAACTGTAAAACGCTGATGAAAGAAACTGAAGATACAAATTAATGGATAGATATTACACATTCATAAATTAGAAGAATTAATACTGTTAAAATGTCCATACTACCCAAAGTGATATTCAGATTCAACACAACTTCTATCAAAGTTCCAATAGCTTTCCTCACAAAAATAGGAAAAAAAAAATCTAAAATTTACAATGAAACACAAAAGATCCCAAAAAGCCAAAGCAATCTTCAGAAAGAACAAAGCTGGAAGCATCATGCTCCCGGACTTTAAACTATATTACAAAGCTATAGTAATTGGAACAGTGTAATACTACCATACGAAAAAGATACACAGACCAATGGAAGAGCATAAAGAGCGCAGAAATAAACTCACACACATATAGTCAAGTAACTTTTGACAATGGTGCCAAGAACACACAATGTGAAAAGGACAGTCTCTTCAATAAATGGGCTTAGGAAAACTAAATATCCACACAGAAAAGTACGAAATTGGACCCTTATCTTACACTATACATATAAATCAACTCAAACTGAAGACATAAATATAAGACCTGAAACCATAAAACTCCCAGAAGAAAATATAGGGGAGAAGCTCCTTGAGACTGGCTTTGGCAATGATTTTTCAAATACGACACAAAAGCTCAAGCAACAAAAGCAAAAATAAACAAGTGGGGAAAAAAGCTTCTTCACAGTAAAGAAAACAATCAACAAAATGAAAAGGCAACCTATAGATTGGGAGAAAATATTTGTAAACCACAGATGTGACAAGGGGTTAATGTCCAAAATATACAATGAACTCATATAACTCAATAACAAAATATCAACCAACCTGATTGAAAATATGAGTGAGGGACCTTAATAGACATTTTTTCCCATAGAAACGGTACATGAAAAGGTGCTCAACATCACTAATCATCAAGGAAATACACATCAAAACCACAATGAGATATCACCACATGCCTCTTAAGATGGCTATTATTTAAAAGATACAAGAAAACAGTGTTGGTGAGGATGAAAGAGAAAGAAACATTCATAAACTAATGGTAGGAGTGTAAATTGGTACAGTCATTACAGAAGACAGTATGCAGATTCCTCAAAAATGTAAAACCAAAGGGTCATATAATCCAGCAATCCAAGGAAATGAAATCAGTACTTTCAAGGATACCTGCCGCCTCATGTTCACTGCAGCATCACTGACAATAGCCAACATATGGAAACAACCTGAGGATCCGTTGATGGATTAATGAATAAAGAAACTGTGGTAAGTGTACACAGTTGACCCTCAAACAACATGGGTTTGAACTTCTATGTGGATTTTTTTCTATAAATATAGTACAGTACTATAAACATATTACAGTTTTCTTAACATTTTAATACAATATGTGTTAATCAACTACTTATATTATTAGTAAGGCTTCCAGTCAAAAGGAGACAATTAGTAATTGAGTTTATGGAGTCAAAAGTTACGTGAAGACTTCTGACTGTGCAGGGATGGAAGCCCCTAAACCCCTCACTGATCCAGGCTCATCTGTCTATAATATATATTAGTCATTCTTAAAAAAGAAGAGGATCTTGCTATTTGCAACAACATGGATGAACCTAGAAGATATCATACTAAGGAAAATAAGCCAGATGCAGAAAGAAAAATAATTCATGATCTGACTTATATGTAAAATCTAGAAACATGTAATATATGGAAGAGAGAACAGAATGGAGGTTACTGGAGTAAAGAGGTGTAAGAAATGGACAGATGTTTGTCAAAGGATACAAAGTTGCAGCTATATAGGATGAGTAAGTCTAAAGATCTAATACAGCGCATGACTCTAGTTAATGACACTGTACTGTATATTGGACGGTTGCTAAAACACCACAAGAAAGAAAGAGAGGGAGGGAGGGAGGGTGGGAGGAAGAAAGGAAAAAAGGAAAAGGGAGGGAAGTAAGGAGGAAGGAAGGAGGGAGGGAGGAAGAAGGTAGGCAGGGAGAGAGAAAAGAAAAGAGAGGAAGAAGGGGCGCCTGGGTGGCTCAGTGGGTTAAAGCCTCTGCCTTTGGCTGGGGTCATGGAACTGAGCCCCGCATTGGGCTCTCTGCTCAGCAGGGAGCCTGCTTCTCTTCCTCTCTCTCCCTGCCTACCTCTCTGCCTACTTGTGATCTCTGTCTGTCAAATAAATAAATAAAATCCTTAAAACATTTTTAAAAAAAGAGAGAGGAAGGAAGGAAGGAAACTATTTGAGGACATGCCTATGTTAATTAGTTTCACTCGAATAATTTCACTATGTATATCAAAGCATCATATTCACACCTTAATACACACAATTTCATTTTTTAGAATAATAAACCCCATAACAGAAAAGAATATTTTATACTACAAAGTTATTTCCTTCTTTTTAAAAATGAATTTCTGTAGTCCTCTTCTAAAATTAAAAAGTTACAGGGGAGGCTACAGAAAACATTGTCAGAGAACAGCAAGCTATCAACACTGCACTTCGATGGGTTCATGAACTACATATCACTGCCAGATACTACCATCCCTAAAAATGAGGCATGCCCACCACTAATTACTCCCGTTCTGCCTTTTACTGGTTGCTACAGGTCAACCAATACTTCTCCTCTCCTTTCCAGGAAAACAAGAGAAGCAAAACTAACTTTTAGTCTATGAAAATTGAAGTATTATGCATCCTACAAAATGGAGTCCTAAGAAACAAATTACAAATTTTATTAAAATTTTCCTCTGAGTTTTTTTTAGCTACCAACACTTTCACAATTCTGGAACTCTGATTAGCATTGATTCTTTATCCAAGACAATGAAAACCTACAGTTAAAGAAATGACGTCATGTTTACCATATCCTCAAGTAATCCTTGTTTAACATAAAGAAATGTTTTAATAAACTAGCCACTTGTACCAAAACTTTGTTTATATCCACAGAAATCCTACCCTAACATCAGCAGCACCTCATTTACACAGTTACCAGTACATGTTTAGGTATTCTTATTTTGACACAGCAAATTATATTTTATCCTATTATCCTCACAATCCTTACTAAAGGGTTCATTTTATAAACTAGAGAGAATATACCCTCTTCAAAGATGACCACTAAAAGCCTAGCCCTAACTCCACAGGATAAAAGAGTTTTGGTTTTCTATGCTCCCTCTCAGGGGCAATGAAGGAATACATTCTAGTCAGTTTCCCAGGAGAAATGATCAGCAACATGCCATACAACACCAGAGCCAAAGGGAGCCACAAGGATTATCTAAGACTCTGAGTGAAGATCATAAAATAAATTCATGCTTTCATGTATTGTCTACCCATCCCACTCAAAACACACATAAATGAGATTTAAAAAAAATAAAGAGAGAAAACAAATAAGACAAGAATAGACATGAAATGAAGTAACTATCTCCCTAGACCAGAAAAGGAAACCCATGATCAGAGTTAACATCAGAAACATACTAGACTCTAGGTTAAAAAGAAGGAAACAGGAAGAGGATTCTGGGAAAATGGTAGAGCTGAAAGTCCCAGGAATCTGTCTTCCCATCTATAGGATAACTGTTATCCCAGAATCTGTCTGCTGTAACTATTTTGTAACTTTGGAGACTGTAGAATGATCGCAACTTCCAGAAGAAGACTTGATAGAGCAAATTGTGGTTAATTTCCGTCGATTTCAGCTCTTAGCAGATTAGCAGTTAATTCATTCTCCAGACACAGGACAGGCAGCTGTGTATAAGTTCCTGGAGCAGGGCGCCTGGGTGGCTCAGTGGGTTGAGCTGCTGCCTTCGGCTCGGGTCATGATCCCAGGGTCCTGCGATCGAGTCCCGCGTCGGGCTCTCTGCTCAGCAGGGAGCCTGCTTCCCTTCCTCTCTCTCTGCCTGCCTCTCTGCCTACTTGTGATCTCTGTCAAATAAATAAATTTAAAAAAAAAAAAAAAAAAGTTCCTGGAGCAGCTTGCACAGGGCTTGTGGAAACCAAGGTGGGCAAAAGGACCCTGGCCTCCAAATACGGGAAATATCTGTTATGATTGCTATTGCTGCTCCTGATCACAGAGGTGCAAAGAGGCAGGCAACCATTTTGTTGTACCTCCCCCAACTGTTGCAAGCCCCTCTAACTCTAGCTGAAATGACTTCTGGGAAATTTAAGGAACTAGCACCCTTTTCCTCACCTTCATTTTTTGGCTTTTTTCCCTTTCCACCATGACTAGAACATGCATCTATCGGGAAAATAAGAAAGTGATCGTGCATGCACAGGGAAAGGTTCAGGAAAACAAACAAACAAACGAACTGGATAAGACCTTAAGTTTAAACCCTGAGGCTGATCCCTCAGCACAGAGAGTACCTACAACAATCAAAAAATGAAAACAATATCAAAAACCCATCAAACCCTGGGTAAGGGGGAGAATTTGAGGTCCAGAGTTAACACATTATTAGCCTAAAATGTCTCATGTTCAACAAAAAGATCACAGGGCATACAAAGATAGTATGGCTCATTCAAAGGAAAAACTAAATCAACAGAAGCTATCCCTAAAAAAGCACTTATAGCACATAAACTAGACAAAGACTTTAAAACAACTGTCCTAAAGATGCTCAAAGAACTAAAGGAAAATGTGGAGAAATTAAGAAAACAATGTGTAAACAAAATGTTATTGAGGAAAGGACACTAGATAGCAGTCTGAAGCTATATGAAGAAATAAAGAGCTCACTAAAGGTATTTATGTGGGCAATAACAAAAGACAATATTATTGTAACTATTGGTAACTATACTTTTTGTTTCCTCCATGATTTAAAAACACTTATACATTTAAAGAAAAAAACTATCAGCGTAAAATGAAGTGTTAGTGTAACTTTTGTTTATAACTCCAACTCTTGTTTCTACATAATTTAAGAGACTAATACATTTTTTAAAATTACCAATTTATATTTTTGGGTACACAATGTATAAAGATGTCATTTTGGGTTATCAACAAGTCAAAAGTAGGGGAATGGAGCCTTAAAAGAGCAGTTTTTCTGCTGCTAAAGTTAAGCTGGTATAAATTCAAATAAGAGTGTTGTAACTTTAGGATGCCAAGCACAAACACAATAGGTAGGTAAGCACAAACACAATAGCTACAGAATATACATAAAAGGAAATAAGAAAGGAATTTAAACATTTCACTACCAAAAAAAATGAACTGAAGAGAAGAGAGCAATGTAGGAAATAAGGGAGGAAAAAGCTATATAAGGCACATAGAATACAAAGAGCCCAATGACAGAAATAAGTCCCTCCTTGTCAGTAATTAGTGAATGGATTAAACAGTCCAATAAAAAAAACAGAGATTGGCAGAATGGGTAAAAAAATACATGATCCAACTATATGATGTCTACGCAAGATTTACTTGGAATCCAAAGACATAAACAGGCTGAAAGTCAGAAGATGAAAGACGATATCCCATGCATGGAACAACCAAAAGAGAGTAGAGGTTGCCACACTAATATCACACAAAATATACTTCAAATCAAGAAAGGTCATGAGGGGTGCCTGGGTGGCTCAGTGGGTTAAAGCCTCTGTCTTCAGCTCAGGTCATGATCCCAGGGTGCTGGGATGGAGCCCCGCATTGGGCTCTCTGCTCCGCGGGGAGCCTGCTTCCTCCTCTCTCTCTGCCTGCCTCTCGGCCTATTTGTGATCTCTGTCTGTCAAATAAATAAAATCTTTAAAAAAAAAAAAAAAGGTCATGAAACAAAGAGGACATCACACATTAATAAAAAGTTTCAACAGTGAGAATATGGAGTAATTATAAATGTTTATGTACCTTATGACAGACCATCAAAATATATGAAGCAATAACTGACAGAATTGAAGGGAAAACAAGACACTTCTACGATAATAAAGACCTCAGTAACCCACTCACAATAGTAAACAAAACAACCAGATAGTATGTAAGGAAATAGAGAAGGCTTAAACAACAAAACTAACTAGATCTAACAGACATAAACCTAACACTATGCCCAACAATAACAGAATACACATTATTCTCAAGTGCACACTGGACATTTTCCAAGATAAACCATACATTAGGGCCATAAATTAAGTCTCAATAGATTTTAAAAGATAGATATCATACAGAGTATCTTCTTTGTCAACAACAGGAAAAGTTAGAAATCAATAAAAAAGGAAAAGTGGAAAATCGTGTAAATGAAACAACACACTTTTAAACAACCCTAGCTCAAAGAAGAAATCACAAGGGAAACCAGAAACTACCTAGAAATCAATGAAAATGAAAACACAACATCCCAAACATTAGAGGACAGAGCAAAAGCAGTGCCAAAGGGAAAATTCATAGCTATAAATGCTTGTATTAAAAAAAACCAAGAAAGATCTCAAATCAACAACCTAACTTCAGAACATAAGAAACTAGAAAAAGAAGAACAAACTAACCCAAAGCTAGCAGAGGGAAGGAAATAAAGATTAAGCAGAGAGATATGTGAAATAGAGAACAGAAAAATAGAGGACATCAATGAAACTAAACGTTAGTTCTTCAAAAAGATCAACAAAATTGACAAACCTTAAACTAGATGGACTAAAGAAAAAGGAGAGAAAATTCTAATTACCAAAATCGTAAGTATAACTGGGGATTCTACAGAAATAAAAAGAATTTTATGAGAGTGCTATGGACAACTGTATGTCAACCAATTAGATAACCTAAATGAAATGGACAAATTCCTAGAAATATAAAACCTTCCAAGACTAAATCACGAATAGAAGATCTGAATAGAAGTGTAACTAGTAAGAAAACTGAATCAGGAAGAGGAAGGAAGGAAGAAAAGAGGAAGGAAGGGAGGGAGGAAGAAAAAGCAAAATCCTGGACTTGATGGCTTCACTGGTGAATTTTACCAAGCCTTTAACAAAGAACTAATACCAATCCTTCTCAAACTTTTCCAAAAACATGAAGGGGAGGGAACACTTCCTAAGCCATTCTCTGAGGCCCAATACCCTGATACCAAAGCCAGATAAAGACACTACAAGAAAGAAACCTAAAGACCAATATCCTTTATGAACACCAATGCAAAAGCCTCAGAAAAATAGCAGCAAACAGAATTTTGTTTTAAAACATTTCAAGTAAAGGGCACCTGGGTGGCTCAGTCAGTCAGGGTCATGAGATCAAGCCCTGTAGCTCTGCTCTGGGTGTGGAGCCTGCTTAGGATTCTCCCTCTCCTTCTCCCTCTGTCCCTTCACAATCCCCCTTCTCCCTCTCTCTGAAAAATAAAATAAAATAAAATAAAATAAAACATTGAAAATCAAGCTGTATCAAATTTGAGAAAAAAATCAGTCTGCTCTTCTCCCCAAATGTATTTCTTACCCATAGTTGCAAGCTAAGAAACTCAAAAAATTAAAAAATAAATAAATAAAAATTTAAAAATAAGAATCACCATAAACACAGAAAAGAACCCTCAATCTTCTCTCAAGATAGTTATCCTCATTGTTCTACAGGAAGAGCTTGGCAGAATGAAAAGCTCCAAGTGTGTAGTCTGCCATTTCAAAGAACCTTGCCAATGTTTCTGTAATAGCAATGGCCAGAAAGCTAACTGCACACAGCTAAATTAAGTTACATTTTAAACCTCTATGCTGGTGAAATTTACCAAAAAAGAACCCCATCACATACACTAACTTCTTGGGTAGTATCCCAGCTCCTCTTCATTAGTTTGTTTCTTGAAACAGTAAAAATAGCAAAAACTTTAGGGGCAACAGTGTGTCACAACAGGCTATTTGACAGAGTGTCCATATTTGCTCCATGTTTGTCCTCAAGCAAGGAGCCGCCCTTAAAGTCCACAATCTTTTCCTGCTCTTTCTCTCTAACCACAGTAACCTTTTGTATCCTTCTTTCACTGGCAGCATTCTGCCAAAGACTACAGGAAGTAAATTAATACACAGAACTTGCCCTTAGCAATTTCAGTTTGAGTACTGCAAATGATTTTACCAACACCTCAAGTGGTTGGCTAACTGGAGTCAAAAGCCAGATTTGATTTTACCCTAATATTTAAGGTTGTTTAGTGACTCTTACATGGCTTCTGTGTTTTCAGAGATTCATTTATTCTGTTTGTATAAATAGATATGTAACACATCTGTTATTTCTGGAGAATTACAAAGTGAATTTTAGAAACCATGCTTAAAAATAAAACATTAATACTCTTGTAGGAAATTGAAAGTAACAAGCATCTTGAAAAAGCGCAGGGCTCAAATCCCTTCAAGTATAAATAAGGTTATGCAATATTATTTTTTCTTTCTTCCAACATTCCCCTAAAACTATATTACAAATCTACTTTTCATGTGTTTCAGGTACTGTTCTTCAGATTGCTGTCATATGATCAATCCATTTGAACTATTTTCCTTTATGATACTTCTCTATTGGGATGGCTCCTCTGTACCCTCTCTAAATTTCACAAATAATACTCAATTTTTTTGGCCAATCAATCCTTGCATAGAGGATGACAACATTACACCATTAATAATAATTCTATAAGGATCATATCAGTGTCTTTGAAGGAAAAGAAGTTAATATATTTAATTGGAAGATAACACACAACCATAGAGTGTAAAGCCCTCTAAATGCTAGAACTTTTCCTTCTCTTTTGGGCAGTGCCATAATACCTAGAAGAGCGCTCAATAAATATTCCTCAACACATGGAAACTGGTATATCTCAAAATAAACTTCTAACTTAAAAACAGTATTGTATTTTATTAAATAATTAAATGTAGTAATCAATCCTTCTAGAGCACAAATTCTCACTCATCTTATGGTCTAACTAAGGAAACACCAACATTCACAAGATTGAGCTCCTGACAGAGGTGAACCACCAGGCTAAAATATTAAAAAGGAACCAAAACACAACCACCATATTTTTAAAAGTTGTTTTAACACTGCAAAACTGATAGAAGAGATTAAGTGTTCATATAAATTGCAATTCCACTTCTTTCTGAGGTATTTAGATACTCTTGGCTACTTAGATGATGTACCAATGACAAATAGCAAAAGCTACAGAACTTCCTGAAAAGGAAGCTTATAATAGTGTCATTACCAAACATTACTATTAGACAGTTGGTACAAAGATGTTTCACATTCTTTCAATTTAACAACTAGCAGACTCTCTAAAGGAAATTCCCACCATAAGACCAAATGCTCTAATTTTCAGTTGATTTTTAAATGTACTGAAATGTAACAGTTAAGAATATATATTGGCTTTTATAATAGTGCTTAATCTCAAATGTTCAAGTTAAAATTAAATTCTCAGATTTTGCTTTCTCCAGTTCTGCCTTGTCAAAATTCTAACATAACAAAATTTAGCACTTTTTTAGAGCACCAGCAATACATGATATAGCAAAAAAATACAGACATGGTTTGAGACAAGTAGATAAATGATTTTTAAAATTTACTATCATTATTATAGATTCAATCAGGCCGGAAAATTGGCAATATCAGTGATGTTGTGTTCTAATCCATCCAAGTCATCAGAACAAACCATAAAATCTTATTAGGCCCAATATCAACTACATAGTATTTCTGCTCATATTTAACAGAAATCTAATCAGGAAGGGAAAAAATGAAAAATTCCAAATACAAAATGCATTCTGCAATACAAATGACCAGACCTATCAAAAAAATCAATGCCATGAAAAACAAAAAAGGTGGAGGAAACATTCTAAATAAAATCAAGGGACATTATCCACCAAATGCAACGTGCAAACCTTAATTGGATCTTGGGGAAACAACTTATAGAGATTTCAGGAATAAATGAGGAAATCTGAATGTAAACTACCTATTAGATATTACAGAATCATTACTCATTATCTTGGGTGTGATAATGACATAATTATTTGGGGAAATGTTCTTTTTCTTAGATGCAAAGTGAAGTATGTAGAAGAGAAGTATGATGACTGCAGCTTACTTTCAAACAGTATAGCTTAGAAAAAAATGTATATCGACACAATATTAATATAGCAAAATGTTAATAACTGGTTAAGACAGAGGCAATTAATAGTATTCCTTTTTTTAAAGTACTATTCTTCAGTGTATTATTCTTCCAACATATCTGCAGATTTGCAATTTTTCCAAATAAAGGATTAAAGGAAAAAATGTCAGTAGATCAGTAAGTTTCTTCGTATTTTTTAAAAGACTTTATTTATTTGAGAGAGAGAGAATGCACACACGCACACATACACAAGTCGGGGGAAGACAGTGGGAGAAGCAGCAGACTCCCCACCCAGCCAGGAGCCAGACAATTCCAGGATCCTGAGATCAGGACCCAAGCTAAAGTCAGAGGCTTAACTGGCTGAGCTTCCCAGGTGCCCCTCTCCGTATTTCTATTCAATTCATTAAAAAAATCCAAATTCTAAAGTTGGTTAACACAATGAAAATTTCATTTCTTATAGCTTAAAGTAATAATTGATTCTTGTTGTGGATACATTTTAGATAACTTGGATTATAAAGCAAATTTCGATAAAGCTGATCCTACTGCATGGGTTTCTGTTGCATTTTTGAAGGCTTAAAAAAATTTGTTTAAAGACTTTAAGTGATAGTTTTTCAAAAAATTCTGACATAATAAAAACAGTTAGGTAGTTATCCTAATGAAATAGAAGATGTTCTCATAGTGGGAGGATTTTTATAATGCTTCCCCAAAGGCAAGAAAATCCTCCCACTACTTTACCTCATACTATTTCCCAGACACATAAGACTATACAAAGGTCCACAAATTTAATTAATCACTCTCTTTCTACTAGGGAAATCCATTATCTAACAAAGCTAGGTTCCAACAATTTACAGAAATAAGTAAAACTAAGACACTGAATACAACAAAGACCATCATATACAGGTACACATACATTGAAAAACAATTTCATATTCATTAGTGTATCTGACAAGCCTGGAAAGAAGAGAGGGGAGAATGGTCATCATTCTCCTCTCAAAAATGATGTAAAAATGAAGGCCAGAGAGTCAAGTAATTTTCCTAGTATCATCAGTTTGATGTATTTCAGACAGAACATTCCTGCCTTTGAATTAGTGTCCCATTTCTTGTCCATAAAATGAAAAATATATAGTCAGTGGCTATAGTAATAAATACAAATAAAGCAATTAGATATCTACTCCCACATACCCCCAAAGTACCAAAAGACAACAGCCCACTATGAATATATTATATATAAGTAATATTAGGAATATTTTATTTTGCAACATATTCCTCAGTCTATGAAAGAAAAAAAAAGCCATTAGGAATATCCTTTCTTAATGTCCCCTCCCACAATTCAACTTTTCTTTAAAGAATGAAACCTCTACATAGCCTGGCCGGGGGGGGGGGGGGG